>NC_090746.1:67662680-67682680 GCF_036898095.1 Palaemon carinicauda | reverse complement strand
ATAAAATTGGTCCCAGAATTGAACCTTGTGGAACTCCAAATGATACTAGTTTGGTGGAAGAAATAGTATTTTTCATTTTAACAATTTGATGGCGGTTGCTAAGATAACTTCGAAACCAGGCTGTATCAATGTTCAACATTTCGCATTTTCTGAGTAAAATTTCATGACTAACACTATCAAAAGCTTTTGATAGGTCCAAAAGCAAAAGTAGAGAAATCTTCTTATTTTCCATATTGTTGTATATTTTATCAGATATCTGGAGTAATGCAGTCTCAGTAGATAATTTTGGTCTAAAACCATGTTGAGTTTTGGAAAGAAGCTTATGCAATTCTAAATATGAGGTTAATTGTTCAGCAACTATTTTTTCTAGAATTTTTGACAGGACAGGCAGCAGTGAGATGGGCCTGTAGTTGCCCACTAAATCTTTATCTCCACTTTTATAGACAGGGACTACATACGGAATTTTCCACATTTCAGGAAAAACATTAGTTACTATTGATGTATTAACGATGATCGTAAGATAAAAAGCTGTTACGAATAATGAATCTTTTATAAAACGGAGAGAGATTCCATCTGGTCCACAGGCATTGGTCTCTTTCATATTTTTAATAGTTAAAATCACAGTCTCGCAATCAACAGGTGAGGGTCTAAAAACATGTAAATTGTCATTAGAATTATCAATCTGATTGATATCTTGCAACAGGATATCATTATTTGCCAAATCCTCTTGAGATTTTTCAAATGTCCTTTTTTCCTACACCGGAAAAAAATTCGTTAAAATTTTCTGTTTTGGTTAATACATCCTCGCTGTTTTCAGTTGACTCAAAATCATTATTAGTAACTTTCGAAAGCATCTTTTTGGCAGTTTTCCATGTAGCTGAGATATCATTTATATTTTTTTCAAATTCATTGTTGTAATGTTCTTTACGACTAGCGTCAATTACTAATTTAACTGTCTTTTTCTTATCTCTATAATTCTCCCTAAGTAGTTCATTATAAGGATCTTGTTTCAGAAAACTTTGTATTTGATCTCTTTCTTTTATCGCAGACCTTATTTGCTCTGATATCCAAGGGGCTGGGGGGCGTACTAATTGTCTTGTCACAATGGGAGCGCAAGTATCAATGCATAGGTTCATGACGTTAGTTAAAGTATTAACTTGAATACTTACGTCATCTGTATGCAAGATAGTGTTTAGTGTGTTCACTTCATGAAGTAGTAAGTTACAATATGTATTCTGTGAATAATTCCGTAAACAGCGAAAAGTTTTATAAATGGGAGAGCGCTTTGGTTTTTTCATATTCACTAAAATACTAATTGCTTCATGGTCTGCGATTGGGCCCGGCAATATTTCTAATTTAGTTACCATAGTTTTGTTATTAGTGATGAAGAGGTCTATCAAGGTTGATGAATTTGAAGTTACTCTAGTAGGCCTGTCGATCAGTTGGTCTAACTTTACACTGTCAATAAGTCCAGCCATTTTATTACCAGCTTTAAGAAGGTCATCATTAAAATCACCTAATATAAAAATAGGTTTGTTCCTTAGAACTACGTTTTTAAGAGAGTCTAAAATAAAATTAAAAGAATGTACAGTAGATTTAGGATGGCGGTAGAAGCAACCAATAATAACTGAGGGTAAATAGCGGTGCTGTAGAGTTAACCACTTACATTCAACACCCTCCTGCTTCTCAAGGCCGTTATGAAACTCGGTTACCTTTAAATGGTCTCTTACATACACACACACCCCACCACCTCTGCCGTGGTCCTCTCTGTATAAATTATATGAAGATATATTAGAGAAATCATCACTCATATTCGGAGACAACCATGTTTCACTTATGCACAATACATCAATTTTGTGTTGTGTTACCAAAAGCTCTATTTCGTGTTTGTGACATAATAAAGATTGTGCATTAATATAAAACATTTTAAGATAATTACTCTGTGCGGCACTGTCATCTTGGCCTACTACCTAATGATAACTATGATTATATTCGGTGCAAAGTCTACTCTTATGTCCATATTCCTGACATACATTACATTTTATTTTATGGTCAAATCTACAGTTGGATTGAACAAGGCAATTTCTGTCTGTGGTTTGGCAAGTTTTCATCACCATGCTGGCCACTACAGATTGTTGATAATGGGAGACATTAGTCTGATCGCTCTCAGCAAACCAACCTAGCCTGTGTGGCCCTGAATAGTACATCTTTGCTGATCAAGGCGATACGCAAACCCTTTCACAACGTTAAGGTATCCCCACTCAGAAAGGCATATATATATATATATATATATATATATATATATATATATATATATATATATATATATATATATATATATATATATACATATATATATATATATATTCAAATAAGCCATATATATTTTTGATACATTAATGTCTGGATTCTCTTAACGACCTCGGGATCAGAGCCCCAGGCGAAATCACACAAAGACAAGAGCTTGTGTCCTGCCGGGAATCGAACCCTGGTCGGCAAGCTTGTATAGACAGTAACTAAACCACTCTGATCCTGAGGTCGTTAAGAGAATCCAGACATTAATGTATCAAAAATATATATGGCTTATTTGAATATGAAAACACGTCTAAATGTGCAAAAATTTATCATATATATATATATATATATATATATATATATATATATATATATATATAGATAGATAGATAGATAGATAGATAGATAGATATGATGTTTTCAGAATATTGTATAACGTGGTCACTCCTACATTCATGTTTTAATTGATAGTCGTTTTCTGCGCTAAAATCAATATTACATTAAGGCCATCACTTCCCAGTAACTCAGTACAGTAGTTTTACTGTAAATTCTTTGCACCAACTTACATTAAAACCCTGATCCATACTTTTTTAACTACTGTATACTAATCCCTTATTACTTATATGTATCTCAATAGCACTGATTCTGTAATTTCTCCTTAGTAGTTTCAACGTTTTTTCATTCATCTTAATGACTAAAGATAAGAGGAGTATTCAAGACTTTTATCTATTCCATCTTGCCTTCCAAAAAACATTCTATTCTATTGCACTATTCTTTGACGTCTATTCTTTCACTTTGGTATTATTATTATTATTATTATTATTATTATTGCTAGATAAGCTACAAACCTAGCTGGAAAAGCAAGATGCTACAACCACAAATGCTCCAACAGGGAAAACAGCCCAGTGAGGAAAGGAAATAAGGATATAAATAGAGATTGTATCATGGATATAAAATGAGATTAGACTCAAATTCCCAGATTGTTAGAGTGACAAGTTCCCTACTTTCTAAAAACTATCTACCCTAAGAATGAAGATGGACTGACGATTTCTTAAAAAAAAAAAAACACCATTTGAGGGGACACTCTTTGAATTAAATCAAGCATCGAACTTGCCTTAAATTCTTGATAATTCAAAGAAAATAACTTTTTTATTCCCTTCAGAGTCGTAACCGCTTTGGTAAAGAAACCGATTTTATTGAGTGTTTTGCGTGCGTACGTGCGACTTGGGACATCTGCTGGCTAACAATGCCACGTATAAAGGAGTCAGTTTTATCAGATAATTGCATTGCAACACACGCAGCCAAAATGGGGAGACTGCCTTTGCTGTCTGGTAAGAGGATATACGAATCGCTTTATCTACGATTTAATCTCTCTCTCTCTCTCTCTCTCTCTCTCTCTCTCTCTCTCTCTCTCTCTCTCTCTCTCTCTCTCTCTCTCTCTCTCTAATATATATATATATATATATATATATATATATATATATGTGTGTGTGTGTGTGTGTGCGTGTGTGTGTGGGTGTGGGTGTGTTATATCACCCTGAATAATGATTGTATTGTGGGACAATGATTGCTAAATTTATATATTATTTGTTTACACACACTCTCTCTCTCTCTCTCTCTCTCTCTCTCTCTCTCTCTCTCTCTCTCTCTCTCTCTCTCTCTCTCTCTCTCTCCATTGATTCCTACATGAAGGAAAAAGGATGTGAAAATGCGTATCAGTGGCTAAAAGGACTATTACCATTAAAAGGCAAAACATCGAAGAATTGAGAGAATGCATGAAAAAATAAATTAGGTAGTGCACCATGTATGTACGGGGGAAGGGGGTCGACGGGTTCTTGATGAGCTATAAGTGTAAGAAATGTGTCAATAAGTTGTTGTGACAGTTTTATTCAAAGGGAATTCAAGTATGAATGTGGCAAGGACTATTATTTGAACATTCTGGAGGGCCACCCCTTGCTAGGGGAAACAAGCTTTTTGTAAAAGAAAAATTTATGTTTGTGTGGTATTTGCTTAGTAGTTAAAAGTTGTTAAATATTAACAATAAATTTCTTTTATTTGTCATCCATCCGTATGTTAACTAAAAGAGGAATATGAAGATTATTCATTTGTTCTCAGTTGCCAAACCTATAATACTTTATACTTCAGCCTAAATAATTCAATAATTAAATTTCTTTTGAAATTAATTAAATCTACTATAACATCATTTCAACATTTCTTATATTTCTTTTTCATAAAATAAACGCATTTTCATATACGGCATGTTCATTTATGACTTATATTTGAGTCCACGAGCATTCAAAGTTCAAGATATTTTATCTTGGTACAACAAAAAAAGATACTTTTTTGTTATCTTGAATTACAAAACATAAAAAAATTGTCTTTCAGTGTTATATTGCCTTAAATGTCTGATCCTGTTTTTGTTTTCCTAACAGCTCTTTGCATAATCTCAGGTTTTCCGGTATATACGCAAGGTAAGACCAAAAGCAATTTTCCATTCTACAGTATATCTTGAGTGTTTACAAGCTATTTTTTCTAAACAATTTGAGTAATCACTGACACGAGGGTATCGTTCTGCTTCAGAATTTTTCATGTAAACAAGACACAAACGTAATTATGCGTGAGACATATATGATATTCAAAACATATATGAATCACATACATATATATATATATATATATGTGTGTGTGTGATAACATACGCATATATATATATATATATATATATATATATATATATATATATATTATACATTTTTCTATATCCATTAACAATTACAAGCATATAAAAGTAAAACAAAAATACGTGTTAACTAGAAACAAGTTTACTTGTTTCAGCCCTTTAAATAACATCCAGTTAGTCAGCCCGAAACAAAATAAAAGTATGAAAGAAAAACCGAAAACCAACTCATCTCTTTTATCCATTCCAGGATGTGATTATCCCTTCGAAGCAATTGGCACTCAGTGCTTACTCGTCGACCCACTGGAACACGGAAGCTTTTACGACATGAGGTTAAAATGCAAGACGATGGGAGCTAAGCTGGTTAAGATTCCCCATGCTTCCCAACTGGCAGAAATCATCGATTATATCAAAGAAAATGGTGAGTTTTCCATATGGAGAGAGAGAGAGAGAAGAGAGAGAGAGAGAGAGAGAGAGAGAGAGAGAGAGAGAGAGAGAGAGAGAGAGAGAGAGAGAGAGAGATTGGTCATCTTTAAGGGATCTGCATTGCACTAACGGCCAGATTACGCGCAAAAATTAATTGCTGTCGCACCTCGGGGGGTTTAAAAAAGTGAAAAATATTGTTTATAACAAAATTTTATAAAAAATGTGAAAAAACAAATTAACAAATAAATTCTATAAACATTTTAAAAAATAGTCTTGAACATACACCATTGTATTAAAAGTGAAAATAAAGTTTTTAACATACAAAATTAATTAAATCATCGATGGATCAATTTCAGCCAGTTATTTGATATTGAAAACTTTATCTCCATTTAGGCCTAGACCATAACCACTACTGGATAGATGCAACAGACGACAACCACGAAAGCCACTTCACTTGGAGTGACGGAAGCAACGTCCCGGCCGGAGCGCCCTTCTGGAGATACGACTGCGACGGCGCCTTCACCCTCAGGCCACGCATAGACGGTAAAAGCAACTGCGCCATTTTAGACAGCGAATTCTACTTCCTCCTGTCTGATGTCTCGTGCTTGGGGGATGTTGGGGAGATCAAGTACAGCCCCATCTGTGAGCAGGCTTGAGGTCTTCCTTAGGGAATGCATTTCGACAGGGATTCCCAACCTGGAGGTACATGTACCTCCAGTGGTACATTTATACTTTTCAGGGGGTACATTGGATCTGAGAGAATAGTGGCCAGTACTGGGCAATACATTATGTATTCTGCACTAAGATTTAATAATACAATTATTATCACAATATCAATTTCATTGTTTATCTTTTTCATCTTTAACTCTAAGGATACACAGTGATATATATAATGTCCTAGGGGTAAAAAGGAACAAAAATGTTGGGAACCCCTGCACCACGAGACTACTAAATTTCCTTAATTTTTCACTTCTTGGAAGAAATGTCATCTTAATCTACCAGTCCGATCTGAAGGGGCTTTGGCGATCTTGATCCTCAAAATCTCTCAAAGTTTCCAGTCTTTTTTATAAATATAGTGAAAATGGCAAAATAAGGGGTCGTTAAAAGCAGCAAACTTTGCCTCAATCTTGAACTTAAACTTGACGTTTTGTCAGATGCTAAAAATACATTTCAACTTATCGAAATGCTACTGTTATTTTTATATTTTATATCTTGTATGTAAGAAGTAAAATTGATGAAGATTTTAAATAATTGCCAGATTTCTTTTGAAATTAATTAAATCTACTATAACATCATTTCAACATTTCTTATATTTCTTTTTCATAAAATAAACGCATTTTCATATACGGCATGTTCATTTATGACTTATATTTGAGTCCACGAGCATTCAAAGTTCAAGATATTTTATCTTGGTCCAACAAAAAAGATACCCTTTCTATTATCTTGAATTACAAAACATAAAAAAATTGTCTTTCAGTATTATATTGCCTTAAATGTCTTGAACCTAAACTTAAAGTTTTGTCAGATGCTAAAAAATATTTCAAACTTATATTTTACATATGATAAATAAAAAATATATTTTCTAAAGATTTCGTCATGCAAATAATTGCTAGATCTTCAACCCTGAACATAAACTTGGAGCTTCGTCAAATGCTAAAAAGAACTTTCAGACTTAACAAAATAGCACTGTTATTTTCATTTTTCACATTTGATATGTGAGATATATTTGCTGAAGATTTCGTGGTGTAAATAATTGCCAAACATTTTAAACGAATCATGTAAAGAATATTTGTTGTTTAAAAATGTTCCTGATTATGAAAAAATAAAAAAAAATTGATATATTTGTTTTTCAAATAAAATTGTATATTTTTACACCTCTTCTAATTAACCTTAATTTTAAGAATCTGAATTCTCAAAGAAAGTTCGCCAGCCTGCTGTGAAAAAAAATAAACATAATAGAATCTAAACGTATATTAGGAACTCATCATTCATAAAGAACATTAAAAAAAAAAAAAATTATTCTTGAGTTCCTTACCCAGAAGTTAAAAAAAAAACCATACCCAGAAGTTGATATAGTCTTACTCAGGAGTTGAAAAAACCTTATTCAGTAGTTGATATAGTCTTACTCAGGAGTTGAAAAAAAAACCTTATTCAGTAGTTGAAATAGTCTTACTCAGGAGTTGAAAAAAAAACCTTATTCAGTAGTTGAAATAGTCTTACTCAGGAGTTGAAAAAAAAAAACCTTATTCAGTAGTTGAAATAGTCTTACTCAGGAGTTGAAAAAGCCTTACACAATAGCTGTAACAGCCTTACTCATGAGTTGAAAAAGCCTTACAAGCGAGTTAAAAAGCCTTATTCAGGAGTTGAAATAGTCTTACTCAGGAGTTGAAAAAACCTTATTCAGGAGTTGAAATAGTCTTACTCAGGAGTTGAAAAAGCCTTATTCAGGAGTTGAAATAGTCTTGCTCGGGAGTTGAAAAAAACTTATTCAGGAGTTGAAATAGTCTTACTCAGGAGTTGAAAAAACCTTATTCAGGAGTTGAAATAGTCTTTAGCCTTATTCAGGAGTTGAAATAGTCTTACCCAGGAATTGAAAAAGCCTTTTCAGGAGTTGAAATAGTCTTACTCAGGAGTTGAAAAAGCCTTATTCAGGAGTTGAAATAGTCTTATTCAGGAGTTGAAAAAGCCTTATTCAGGAGTTGAAATAGTCTTACTCAGGAGTTGAAAAAACCTTATTCAGGAGTTGAAATAGTCTTACCCAGGAATTGAAAAAGCCTTTTTCAGGAGTTGAAATAGTCTTACTCAGGAGTTGAAAAAGCCTTATTCAGGAGTTGAAATAGTCTTACTCAGGAGTTGAAAAAACCTTATTCAGGAGTTGAAATAGTCTTACTCAGGAGTTGAAAAAACCTTATTCAAGAGTTGAAATAGTCTTACCCAGGAATTGAAAAAGCCTTTTTCAGGAGTTGAAATAGTCTTACTCAGGAGTTGAAAAAGCCTTATTCAGGAGTTGAAATAGTCTTACTCAGGAGTTGAAAAAACCTTATTCAGGAGTTGAAATAGTCTTACCCAGGAATAGAAAAAGCCTTTTTCAGGAGTGTAAATAGTCTTACTCAGGAGTTGAAAAAGCCTTATTCAGGAGTT
Organism: Palaemon carinicauda; assembly: GCF_036898095.1. Taxonomy (NCBI): domain Eukaryota; kingdom Metazoa; phylum Arthropoda; class Malacostraca; order Decapoda; family Palaemonidae; genus Palaemon; species Palaemon carinicauda. The sequence goes on along the minus strand of NC_090746.1, from coordinate 67,674,141 downwards.
GAAATAGTCTTACTCAGGAGTTGAAAAAGCCTTATTCAGGAGTTAAAATAGTCTTACTCAGGAGTTGAAAAAACCTTACTCAGGAGTTGAAATAGTCTTACTCAGGAGTTGAAAAAACCTTATTCAGGAGTTGAAAAAGCCTTATTCAGGAGTTGAAATAGTCTTACTCAGGAGTTGAAAAAACCTTATTCAGGAGTTGAAATAGTCTTACTCAGGAGTTGAAAAAACCTTATTCAGGAGTTGAAATAGTCTTACTCAGGAGTTGAAAAAACCTTATTCAGGAGTTGAAATAGTCTTACCCAGGAATTGAAAAAGCCTTTTTCAGGAGTTGAAATAGTCTTACTCAGGAGTTGAAAAAGCCTTATTCAGGAGTTGAAATAGTCTTCCTCAGGAGTTGAAAAAGCCTTATTCAGGAGTTGAAAAAGTCTTACTCAGGAGTTGAAAAAACCTTATTCAGGAGTTGAAATAGTCTTACTCAGGAGTTGAAAAAACCTTATTCAGGAGTTGAAAAAGCCTTATTCAGGAGTTGAAAAAACTTTTTTCAGGAGTTGAAAAAACCTTATTCAGGAGTTGAAATAGTCTTACTCAGGAGTTGAAATAGTCTTACTCAGGAGTTGAAAAAACCTTATTCAGGAGTTGAAATAGTCTTACTCAGGAGTTGAAAAAGCCTTATTCAGGAGTTGAAATAGTCTTACTCAGGAGTTGAAAAAACCTTATTCAGGAGTTGAAATAGTCTTACTCAGGAGTTGAAAAAGCCTTATTCAGAGTTGAAATAGTCTTACTCAGGAGTTGAAAAAACCTTATTCAGGAGTTGAAAAAGCCTTATTCAGGAGTTGAAATAGTCTTTAGCCTTATTCAGGAGTTGAAATAGTCTTACTCAGTTGAAAAAACCTTATTCAGGAGTTGAAATAGTCTTACTCAGGAGTTGAAAAAGCCTTATTCAGGAGTTGAAAAAACTTTTTTCAGGAGTTGAAAAAACCTTATTCAGGAGTTGAAATAGTCTTACTCAGGAGTTGAAATAGTCTTACTCAGGAGTTGAAAAAACCTTATTCAGGAGTTGAAATAGTCTTACTCAGGAGTTGAAAAAGCCTTATTCAGGAGTTGAAATAGTCTTACTCAGGAGTTGAAAAAACCTTATTCAGGAGTTGAAATAGTCTTACTCAGGAGTTGAAAAAGCCTTATTCAGGAGTTGAAATAGTCTTACTCAGGAGTTGAAAAAGCCTTATTCAGGAGTTGAAATAGTCTTACCCAGGAATTGAAAAAGACTTTTTCAGGAGTTGAAAGTCTTACTCAGGAGTTGAAAAATCCTTATTCAGGAGTTGAAATAGTCTTACTCAGGAGTTGAAAAAACCTTATTCAGGAGTTGAAATAGTCTTACCCAGGAATTGAAAAAGCCTTTTTCAGGAGTTGAAATAGTCTTACTCAGGAGTTGAAAAAGCCTTATTCAGGAGTTGAAATAGTCTTACTCAGAAGTTGAAAAAACCTTATTCAGGAGTTGAAATAGTCTTACTCAGGAGTTGAAAAAAACCTTATTCAGGAGTTGAAATAGTCTTACCCAGGAATTGAAAAAGCCTTTTTCAGGAGTTGAAATAGTCTTACTCAGGAGTTGAAAAAGCCTTATTCAGGAGTTGAAATAGTTTTACTCAGGAGTTGAAAAAACCTTATTCAGGAGTTGAAATAGTCTTACCCAGGAATTGAAAAAGCCTTTTTCAGGAGTTGAAATAGTCTTACTCAGGAGTTGAAAAAGCCTTATTCAGGAGTTGAAATAGTCTTCCTCAGGAGTTGAAAAAGCCTTATTCAGGAGTTGAAATAGTCTTACTCAGGAGTTGAAAAAACCTTATTCAGGAGTTGAAATAGTCTTACTCAGGAGTTGAAAAAACCTTATTCAGGAGTTGAAAAAGCCTTATTCAGGAGTTGAAAAAACTTTTTTCAGGAGTTGAAAAAACCTTATTCAGGAGTTGAAATAGTCTTACTCAGGAGTTGAAATAGTCTTACTCAGGAGTTGAAAAAACCTTATTCAGGAGTTGAAATAGTCTTACTCAGGAGTTGAAAAAGCCTTATTCAGGAGTTGAAATAGTCTTACTCAGGAGTTGAAAAAACCTTATTCAGGAGTTGAAATAGTCTTACTCAGGAGTTGAAAAAGCCTTATTCAGAGTTGAAATAGTCTTACTCAGGAGTTGAAAAAACCTTATTCAGGAGTTGAAAAAGCCTTATTCAGGAGTTGAAATAGTCTTTAGCCTTATTCAGGAGTTGAAATAGTCTTTAGCCTTATTCAGGAGTTGAAATAGTCTTACTCAGTTGAAAAAACCTTATTCAGGAGTTGAAATAGTCTTACTCAGGAGTTGAAAAAGCCTTATTCAGGAGTTGAAATAGTCTTGCTCAGGAGTTGAAAAAAAAATTATTCAGGAGTTGAAATAGTCTTACTCAGGAGTTGAAAAAACCTTATTCAGGAGTTGAAATAGTCTTTAGCCTTATTCAGGAGTTGAAATAGTCTTACCCAGGAATTGAAAAAGCCTTTTCAGGAGTTGAAATAGTCATACTCAGGAGTTGAAAAAGCCTTATTCAGGAGTTGAAATAGTCTTATTCAGGAGTTGAAAAAGCCTTATTCAGGAGTTGAAATAGTCTTACTCAGGAGTTGAAAAAACCTTATTCAGGAGTTGAAATAGTCTTACCCAGGAATTGAAAAAGCCTTTTTCAGGAGTTGAAATAGTCTTACTCAGGAGTTGAAAAAGCCTTATTCAGGAGTTGAAATAGTCTTACTCAGAGTTGAAAAAACCTTATTCAGGAGTTGAAATAGTCTTACTCAGGAGTTGAAAAAACCTTATTCAGAGTTGAAATAGTCTTACCCAGGAATTGAAAAAGCCTTTTTCAGGAGTTGAAATAGTCTTACTCAGGAGTTGAAAAAGCCTTATTCAGGAGTTGAAATAGTCTTACTCAGGAGAAGAAAAAACCTTATTCAGGAGTTGAAATAATCTTACCCAGGAATTGAAAAAGCCTTTTTCAGGAGTTGAAATAGTCTTACTCAGGAGTTGAAAAAGCTTATTCAGGAGTTGAAATAGTCTTACTCAGGAGTTGAAAAAGCCTTATTCAGGAGTTGAAATAGTCTTACTCAGGAGTTGAAAAAACCTTATTCAGGAGTTGAAATAGTCTTACTCAGGAGTTGAAAAAACCTTATTCAGGATTGAAAAAGCCTTATTCAGGAGTTGAAAAAGCCTTATTCAGGAGTTGAAATAGTCTTACTCAGGAGTTGAAAAAACCTTATTCAGGAGTTGAAATAGTCTTACTCAGGAGTTGAAAAAACCTTATTCAGGAGTTGAAATAGTCTTACTCAGGAGTTGAAAAAACCTTATTCAGGAGTTGAAATAGTCTTACTCAGGAGTTGAAAAAGCCTTATTCAGGAGTTGAAATAGTCTTACTCAGGAGTTGAAAAAACCTTATTCAGGAGTTGAAATAGTCTTACCCAGGAATTGAAAAAGCCTTTTCAGGAGTTGAAAGTCTTACTCAGGAGTTGAAAAATCCTTATTCAGGAGTTGAAATAGTCTTACTCAGGAGTTGAAAAAACCTTATTCAGGAGTTGAAATAGTCTTACCTGGGAATTGAAAAAGCCTTTTTCAGGAGTTGAAATAGTCTTACTCAGGAGTTGAAAAAGCCTTATTCAGGAGTTGAAATAGTCTTACTCAGGAGTTGAAAAAACCTTATTCAGGAGTTGAAATAGTCTTACTCAGGAGTTGAAAAAACCTTATTCAGGAGTTGAAATAGTCTTACCCAGGAATTGAAAAGCCTTTTTCAGGAGTTGAAATAGTCTTACTCAGGAGTTGAAAAAGCCTTATTCAGGAGTTGAAATAGTCTTACTCAGGAGTTGAAAAAAACTTATTCAGGAGTTGAAATAGTCTTACCCAGGAATTGAAATAGCCTTTTTCAGGAGTTGAAATAGTCTTACTCAGGAGTTGAAAAAGCCTTATTCAGGAGTTGAAATAGTCTTCCTCAGGAGTTGAAAAAGCCTTATTCAGGAGTTGAAATAGTCTTACTCAGGAGTTGAAAAAACCTTATTCAGGAGTTGAAATAGTCTTACTCAGGAGTTGAAAAAACCTTATTCAGGAGTTGAAAAAGCCTTATTCAGGAGTTGAAAAAGCCTTATTCAGGAGTTGAAATAGTCTTACTCAGGAGTTGAAAAAACCTTATTCAGGAGTTGAAATAGTCTTACTCAGGAGTTGAAATAGTCTTACTCAGGAGTTGAAAAAACCTTATTCAGGAGTTGAAATAGTCTTACTCAGGAGTTGAAATAGTCTTACTCAGGAATTGAAAAAACCTTATTCAGGAGTTGAAATAGTCTTACTCAGGAGTTGAAAAAGCCTTATTCAGGAGTTGAAATAGTCTTACTCAGGAGTTGAAAAAACCTTATTCAGGAGTTGAAATAGTCTTACTCAGGAGTTGAAAAAGCCTTATTCAGGAGTTGAAATAGTCTTACTCAGGAGTTGAAAAAACCTTATTCAGGAGTTGAAAAAGCCTTATTCAGGAGTTGAAATAGTCTTTAGCCTTATTCAGGAGTTGAAATAGTCTTACTCAGGAGTTGAAAAAACCTTATTCAGGAGTTGAAATAGTCTTTAGCCTTATTCAGGAGTTGAAATAGTCTTACCCAGGAGTTGAAAAAGCCTTATTCAGGAGTTGAAATAGTCTTACTCAGGAGTTGAAAAAGCCTTATTCAGGAGTTGAAATAGTCTTACTCAGGAGTTGAAAAAGCCTTATTCAGGAGTTGAAATAGTCTTACTCAGGAGTTGAAAAAACCTTATTCAGGAGTTGAAATAGTCTTACCCAGGAATTGAAAAAGCCTTATTCAGGAGTTGAAATAGTCTTACTCAGGAGTTGAAAAAACCTTATTCAGGAGTTGAAATAGTCTTACTCAGGAGTTGAAAAAACCTTATTCAGGAGTTGAAAAGTCTTATTCAGGAGTTGAAAAAACCTTATTCAGGAGTTGAAATAGTCTTACTCAGGAGTTGAAAAAACCTTATTCAGGAGTTGAAATAGTCTTACTCAGGAATTGAAAAAGCCTTTTTCAGGAGTTGAAATAGTCTTACTCAGGAGTTGAAAAAGCCTTATTCAGGAGTTGAAATAGTCTTACTCAGGAATTGAAAAAGCCTTTTTCAGGAGTTGAAATAGTCTTACTCAGGAGTTGAAAAAACCTTATTCAGGAGTTGAAATAGTCTTACTCAGGAGTTGAAAAAACCTTATTCAGGAGTTGAAATAGTCTTACTCAGGAGTTGAAAAAGCCTTATTCAGGAGTTGAAATAGTCTACTCAGGAGTTGAAAAAACCTTATTCAGGAGTTGAAATAGTCTTACCCAGGAGTTGAAAAAGCCTTTTCAGGAGTTGAAATAGTCTTACTCAGGAGTTGAAAAGCTTTATTCAGGAGTTGAAATAGTCTTACTCAGGAGTTGAAAAAGCCTTATTCAGGAGTTGAAATAGTCTTACTCAGGAGTTGAAAAAACCTTATTCAGGAGTTGAAATAGTCTTACTCAGGAGTTGAAAAAACCTTATTCAGGAGTTGAAAAAGCCTTATTCAGGAGTTGAAATAGTCTTACTCAGGAGTTGAAAAAACCTTATTCAGGAGTTGAAATAGTCTTACTCAGGAGTTGAAAAAACCTTATTCAGGAGTTGAAATAGTCTTACTCAGGAATTGAAAAAGCCTTATTCAGGAGTTGAAATAGTCTTACTCAGGAGTTGAAAAAGCCTTATTCAGGAGTTGAAATAGTCTTACTCAGGAGTTGAAAAAGCCTTATTCAGGAGTTGAAATAGTCTTACCCAGGAATTGAAAAAGCCTTTTTCAGGAGTTGAAATAGTCTTACTCAGGAGTTGAAAAAGCCTTATTCAGGAGTTGAAATAGTCTTACTCAGGAGTTGAAAAAGCCTTATTCAGGAGTTGAAATAGTCTTACTCAGGAGTTGAAAAAACCTTATTCAGGAGTTGAAATAGTCTTACTCAGGAGTTGAAAAAACCTTATTCAGGAGTTGAAAAAGCCTTATTCAGGAGTTGAAAAGCCTTATTCAGGAGTTGAAATAGTCTTACTCAGGAGTTGAAAAAACCTTATTCAGGAGTTGAAATAGTCTTACTCAGGAGTTGAAAAAACCTTATTCAGGAGTTGAAATAGTCTTACTCAGGAGTTGAAAAAACCTTATTCAGGAGTTGAAATACTCTTACTCAGGAGTTGAAAAAACCTTCTTCAGGAGTTGAAATAGTCTTACTCAGGAGTTGAAAAAGCCTTATTCAGGAGTTGAAATAGTCTTGCTCAGGAGTTGAAAAAAAAATTATTCAGGAGTTGAAATAGTCTTACTCAGGAGTTGAAAAAACCTTATTCAGGAGTTGAAATAGTCTTTAGCCTTATTCAGGAGTTGAAATAGTCTTACCCAGGAATTGAAAAAGCCTTTTCAGGAGTTGAAATAGTCTTACTCAGGAGTTGAAAAAGCCTTATTCAGGAGTTGAAATAGTCTTATTCAGGAGTTGAAAAAGCCTTATTCAGGAGTTGAAATAGTCTTACTCAGGAGTTGAAAAAGCCTTATTCAGGAGTTGAAATAGTCTTACCCAGGAATTGAAAAAGCCTTTTCAGGAGTTGAAATAGTCTTACTCAGGAGTTGAAAAAGCCTTATTCAGGAGTTGAAATAGTCTTACTCAGGAGTTGAAAAAACCTTATTCAGGAGTTGAAATAGTCTTACTCAGGAGTTGAAAAAACCTTATTCAGGAGTTGAAATAGTCTTACCCAGGAATTGAAAAAGCCTTTTTCAGGAGTTGAAATAGTCTTACTCAGGAGTTGAAAAAGCCTTATTCAGGAGTTGAAATAGTCTTACTCAGGAGTTGAAAAAACCTTATTCAGGAGTTGAAATAATCTTACCTCAGGAATTGAAAAAGCCTTTTTCAGGAGTTGAAATAGTCTTACTCAGGAGTTGAAAAAGCTTATTCAGGAGTTGAAATAGTCTTACTCAGGAGTTGAAAAAGCCTTATTCAGGAGTTAAAATAGTCTTACTCAGGAGTTGAAAAAACCTTACTCAGGAGTTGAAATAGTCTTACTCAGGAGTTGAAAAAACCTTATTCAGGAGTTGAAAATAGTCTTATTCAGGAGTTGAAAAAGCCTTATTCAGGAGTTGAAATAGTCTTACTCAGGAGTTGAAAAAACCTTATTCAGGAGTTGAAATAGTCTTACTCCGGAGTTGAAAAAACCTTATTCAGGAGTTGAAATAGTCTTACTCAGGAGTTGAAAAAACCTTATTCAGGAGTTGAAATAGTCTTACTCAGGAGTTGAAAAAGCCTTATTCAGGAGTTGAAATAGTCTTACTCAGGAGTTGAAAAAACCTTATTCAGGAGTTGAAATAGTCTTACTCAGGAATTGAAAAAGCCTTTTTCAGGAGTTGAAATAGTCTTACTCAGGAGTTGAAAAATCCTTATTCAGGAGTTGAAATAGTCTTACTCAGGAGTTGAAAAAACCTTATTCAGGAGTTGAAATAGTCTTACCTGGGAATTGAAAAAGCCTTTTTCAGGAGTTGAAATAGTCTTACTCAGGAGTTGAAAAAGCCTTATTCAGGAGTTGAAATAGTCTTACTCAGGAGTTGAAAAAACCTTATTCAGGAGTTGAAATAGTCTTACTCAGGAGTTGAAAAAACCTTATTCAGGAGTTGAAATAGTCTTACCCAGGAATTGAAAAGCCTTTTTCAGGAGTTGAAATAGTCTTACTCAGGAGTTGAAAAAGCCTTATTCAGGAGTTGAAATAGTCTTACTCAGGAGTTGAAAAAAACTTATTCAGGAGTTGAAATAGTCTTACCAGGAATTGAAAAGCCTTATTCAGGAGTTGAAATAGTCTTACTCAGGAGTTAAAAAGCCTTATTCAGGAGTTGAAATAGTCTTACTCAGGAGTTGAAAAAGCCTTATTCAGGAGTTGAAATAGTCTTACTCAGGAGTTGAAAAAACCTTATTCAGGAGTTGAAATAGTCTTACTCAGGAGTTGAAAAAACCTCATTCAGGAGTTGAAAAAGCCTTACTCAGGAGTTGAAAAAGCCTTATTCAGGAGTTGAAATAGTCTTACTCAGGAGTTGAAAAAACCTTATTCAGGAGTTGAAATAGTCTTACTCAGGAGTTGAAATAGTCTTACTCAGGAGTTGAAAAAACCTTATTCAGGAGTTGAAATAGTCTTACTCAGGAGTTGAAATAGTCTTACTCAGGAGTTGAAAAAACCTTATTCAGGAGTTGAAATAGTCTTACTCAGGAGTTGAAAAAGCCTTATTCAGGAGTTGAAATAGTCTTACTCAGGAGTTGAAAAAACCTTATTCAGGAGTTGAAATAGTCTTACTCAGGAGTTGAAAAAGCCTTATTCAGGAGTTGAAATAGTCTTACTCAGGAGTTGAAAAAAACTTATTCAGGAGTTGAAATAGTCTTACCCAGGAATTGAAATAGCCTTTTTCAGGAGTTGAAATAGTCTTACTCAGGAGTTGAAAAAGCCTTATTCAGGAGTTGAAATAGTCTTCCTCAGGAGTTGAAAAAGCCTTATTCAGGAGTTGAAATAGTCTTACTCAGGAGTTGAAAAAACCTTATTCAGGAGTTGAAATAGTCTTACTCAGGAGTTGAAAAAACCTTATTCAGGAGTTGAAAAAGCCTTATTTCAGGAGTTGAAAAAGCCTTATTCAGGAGTTGAAATAGTCTTACTCAGGAGTTGAAAAAACCTTATTCAGGAGTTGAAATAGTCTTACTCAGGAGTTGAAATAGTCTTACTCAGGAGTTGAAAAAACCTTATTCAGGAGTTGAAATAGTCTTACTCAGGAGTTGAAATAGTCTTACTCAGGAGTTGAAAAAACCTTATTCAGGAGTTGAAATAGTCTTACTCAGGAGTTGAAAAAGCCTTATTCAGGAGTTGAAATAGTCTTACTCAGGAGTTGAAAAAACCTTATTCAGGAGTTGAAATAGTCTTACTCAGGAGTTGAAAAAGCCTTATTCAGGAGTTGAAATAGTCTTACTCAGGAGTTGAAAAAACCTTATTCAGGAGTTGAAAAAGCCTTATTCAGGAGTTGAAATAGTCTTTAGCCTTATTCAGGAGTTGAAATAGTCTTACTCAGGAGTTGAAAAAACCTTATTCAGGAGTTGAAATAGTCTTTAGCCTTATTCAGGAGTTGAAATAGTCTTACCCAGGAATTGAAAAAGAATTTTCAGGAGTTGAAATAGTCTTACTCAGGAGTTGAAAAAGCCTTATTCAGGAGTTGAAATAGTCTTACTCAGGAGTTGAAAAATCCTTATTCAGGAGTTGAAATAGTCTTACTCAGGAGTTGAAAAAACCTTATTCAGGAGTTGAAATAGTCTTACTCAGGAGTTGAAAAAGCCTTATTCAGGAGTTGAAATAGTCTTACTCAGGAGTTGAAAAAACCTTATTCAGGAGTTGAAATAGTCTTACTCAGGAGTTGAAAAAACCTTATTCAGGAGTTGAAAAAGCTTATTCAGGAGTTGAAAAAGCCTTATTCAGGAGTTGAAATAGTCTTACTCAGGAGTTGAAAAAACCTTATTCAGGAGTTGAAATAGTCTTACTCAGGAATTGAAAAAGCCTTTTTCAGGAGTTGAAATAGTCTTACTCAGGAGTTGAAAAAGCCTTATTCAGGAGTTGAAATAGTCTTACTCAGGAGTTGAAAAAGCCTTTTTCAGGAGTTGAAATAGTCTTACTCAGGAGTTGAAAAAACCTTATTCAGGAGTTGAAATAGTCTTACTCAGGAGTTGAAAAAACCTTATTCAGGAGTTGAAATAGTCTTACTCAGGAGTTGAAAAAGCCTTATTCAGGAGTTGAAATAGTCTTACTCAGGAGTTGAAAAAACCTTATTCAGGAGTTGAAATAGTCTTACCCAGGAGTTGAAAAAGCCTTATTCAGGAGTTGAAATAGTCTTACTCAGGAGTTGAAAAAGCCTTATTCAGGAGTTGAAATAGTCTTACTCAGGAGTTGAAAAAGCCTTATTCAGGAGTTGAAATAGTCTTACTCAGGAGTTGAAAAAACCTTATTCAGGAGTTGAAATAGTCTTACTCAGGAGTTGAAAAAACCTTATTCAGGAGTTGAAAAAACCTTATTCAGGAGTTGAAATAGTCTTACTCAGGAGTTGAAAAAACCTTATTCAGGAGTTGAAATAGTCTTACTCAGGAGTTGAAAAAACCTTATTCAGGAGTTGAAATAGTCTTACCTCAGGAGTTGAAAAAACCTTTTTCAGGAGTTGAAATAGTCTTACTCAGGAGTTGAAAAAGCCTTATTCAGGAGTTGAAATAGTCTTACTCAGGAGTTGAAAAAGCCTTATTCAGGAGTTGAAATAGTCTTACCCAGGAATTGAAAAAGCCTTTTCAGGAGTTGAAATAGTCTTACTCAGGAGTTGAAAAAGCCTTATTCAGGAGTTGAAATAGTCTTACTCAGGAGTTGAAAAAGCCTTATTCAGGAGTTGAAATAGTCTTACTCAGGAGTTGAAAAAACCTTATTCAGGAGTTGAAATAGTCTTACTCAGGAGTTGAAAAAACCTTATTCAGGAGTTGAAATAGCCTTATTCAGGAGTTGAAAAGCCTTATTCAGGAGTTGAAATAGTCTTACTCAGGAGTTGAAAAAACCTTATTCAGGAGTTGAAATAGTCTTACTCAGGAGTTGAAAAAACCTTATTCAGGAGTTGAAATAGTCTTACTCAGGAGTTGAAAAAACCTTATTCAGGAGTTGAAATAGTCTTACTCAGGAGTTGAAAAAACCTTCTTCAGGAGTTGAAATAGTCTTACTCAGGAGTTGAAAAAGCCTTATTCAGGAGTTGAAATAGTCTTACTCAGGAGTTGAAAAAACCTTATTCAGGAGTTGAAAATAGTCTTACTCAGGAGTTGAAAAAGCCTTATTCAGGAGTTGAAATAGTCTTACTCAGGAGTTGAAAAAACCTTATTCAGGAGTTGAAAAAGCCTTATTCAGGAGTTGAAATAGTCTTACTCAGGAGTTGAAAAAAACCTTATTCAGGAGTTGAAATAGTCTTACTCAGGAGTTGAAAAAACCTTATTCAGGAGTTGAAATAGTCTTACTCAGGAGTTGAAAAAGCCTTATTCAGGAGTTGAAATAGTCTTACTCAGGAGTTGAAAAAGCCTTATTCAGGAGTTGAAATAGTCTTATTCAGGAGTTGAAAAAGCCTTATTCAGGAGTTGAAATAGTCTTACTCAGGAGTTGAAAAAACCTTATTCAGGAGTTGAAATAGTCTTACTCAGGAGTTGAAAAAACCTTATTCAGGAGTTGAAATAGTCTTACTCAGGAGTTGAAAAAACCTTATTCAGGAGTTGAAATAGTCTTACTCAGGAGTTGAAAAAACCTTATTCAGGAGTTGAAATAGTCTTACTCAGGAGTTGAAAAAGCCTTATTCAGGAGTTGAAATAGTCTTACTCAGGAGTTGAAAAAGCCTTATTCAGGAGTTGAAATAGTCTTACTCAGGAGTTGAAAAA
>NC_090746.1:67645789-67662180 GCF_036898095.1 Palaemon carinicauda | reverse complement strand
AAAAAACCTTATTCAGGGAGTTGGAAATAGTCTTACTCAGGAGTTGAAAAAAACCTTATTCAGGAGTTGAAATAGTCTTACTCAGGAGTTGAAAAAACCTTATTCAGGAGTTGAAATAGTCTTACTCAAGAGTTGAAAAACCTTATTCAGGAGTTGAAATAGTCTTACTCAGGAGTTGAAAAAACCTTATTCAGGGAGTTGAAATAGTCTTACTCAGGAGTATAAAAAGCCTTATTCAAGGAGTTGAAATAGTCCTTACTCAGGAGTTGAAAAAAGCCTTATTCAAGAGTTGAAATAGTCTTACCCAGGAATTGAAAAAGCCTTTTTCAGGAGTTGAAATAGTCTTACTCAGGAGTTGAAAAAGCCTTATTCAGGAGTTGAAAATAGTCTTACTTAGGAGTTGAAAAAAACTTTATTCAGGAGTTGAAATAGTCCTTACCCCAGGAATTGAAAAAAGCCTTTTTCAGGAGTTGAAATAGTCTCACTCAGGAGTTGAAAAAGCCTTATTCAGGAGTTGAAATAGTCTTACTCAGGAGGTTGAAAAAAACCTTATTCAGGAGTTGAAATAGTCTTTACTCAGGAGTTGAAAAAGCCTTATTCAGGAGTTGAAATAGTCTTACCCAGGAAGTTGAAAAAGCCTTATTCAGGAGTTGAAATAGTCTTACTCCAGGAATTTAAAAAAGCCTTATTCAGGAGTTGAAATAGTCATACTCAGGAGTTGAAAAAGCCTTATTCAGAGAGTTGAAATAGTCTTACTCAGGAATTGAAAAAAGCCTTATTTAGGAGTTGAAATAGTCTTACTCAGGAGTTGAAAAAACCTTGTTCAGGAGTTGAAATAGTCTTACTCAGGAGTTGAAAAAGCCTTATTCAGGAGTTGAAATAGTCTTACTCAGTAGTTGAAAAAACCTTATTCAGGAGTTGAAATAGTCTTACTCAGGAGTTGAAAAAAACCTTATTCAGGAGTTGAAATAGTCTCTTACCCAGGAGTTGAAAAAGCCTTTTTCAGGAGTTGAAATAGTCTTACTCAGGAATTGACAAGAACCTTATTCAGGGAGTTGAAAATAGTCTTACCCAGGAAATTGAAAAAGCCTCTACCAGGAGTGGAAATAGTCTTACCCATGAATTGAAAAAAGCCTTTTTCAGGAGTTGAAATAGTCTTACTCACGAGTTGGAAAAAGCCCTTATTCAGGAGTTAGAAATAGTCTTACTCAGGAGTTGAAAAAACCTTATTCAGGAGTTTGAAATAGTCTTACTCAGGAGTTGAAAAAAACCTTATTCAGGAGTTGAAATAGTCTTACCCAGGAATTGAAAAAGCCTTTTTCAGGAGTGTAAATAGTCTTACTCAGGAGTTGAAAAAGCCTTATTTAGGAGTTGAAATAGTCTTACTCAGGAGTTGAAAAAACCTTATTCAGGAGTTGAAAGTCTTACTCAGGAGTTTTAAAAAAGCCTTACACAAGAGTTGTAACAGCCTTACTCAGGAGTTGAAAAAACCTTATTCAGGAGTTGAAATAGTCTTACTCAGGAGTTGAAAAATCCTTATTCAGGAGTTGAAATAGTCTTACTCAGGAGTTGAAAAAGCCTTATTCAGGAGTTGAAATAGTCTTACTCAGGAGTTGAAAAAGCCTTATTCAGGAGTTGAAATAGTCTTACTCAGGAGTTGAAAAAGCCTTATTCAGGAGTTGAAATAGTCTTACTCAGGAGTTGAAAAAACCTTATTCAGGAGTTGAAATAGTCTTACTCAGGAGTTGAAAAAGCCTTATTCAGGAGTTGAAATAGTCTTACTTAGGAGTTGAAAAAGCCTTATTCAGGAGTTGAAAAAGCCTTATTCAGGAGTTGAAATAGTCTTACTCAGGAGTTGAAAAAACCTTATTCAGGAGTTGAAATAATCTTACCCAGGAATTGAAAAAGCCTTTTTCAGGAGTTGAAATAGTCTTACTCAGGAGTTGAAAAAGCCTTATTCAGGAATTGAAATAGTCTTACTCGGGAGTTGAAAAAGCCTTATTCAGGAGTTGAAATAGTCTTACTCAGGAGTTGAAAAAACCTTATTCAGGAGTTGAAATAGTCTTACTCAGGAGTTGAAAAAACCTTATTCAGGAGTTGAAAAAGCCTTATTCAGGAGTTGAAAAAGCCTTATTCAGGAGTTGAAATAGTCTTACTCAGGAGTTGAAAAAACCTTATTCAGGAGTTGAAAACGCCTTATTCAGGAGTTGAAAAAACCTTATTCAGGAGTTGAAATAGTCTTACTCAGGAGTTCAAAAAACCTTATTCAGGAGTTGAAATAGTCTTACTCAGGAGTTGAAAAAACCTTATTCAGGAGTTGAAATAGTCTTACTCAAGAGTTGAAAAAACCTTATTCAGGAGTTGAAATAGTCTTACTCAGGAGTTGAAAAAACCTTATTCAGGAGTTGAAATAGTCTTACTCAGGAGTTGAAAAAGCCTTATTCAGGAGTTGAAATAGTCTTACTCAGGAGTTGAAAAAACCTTATTCAGGAGTTGAAATAGTCTTACCCAGGAATTGAAAAAGCCTTTTTCAGGAGTTGAAATAGTGTAAGACATATGCTTATTTTTGAGTAAGTTTCATATGCAGAAGGTTTATGTATGTTATTGATGTCTTTGTTTGTGGGTTTTGTTAATTAATAAGAAATGGGGAGACAAATGCAGTTAGTAGTAATTGTAAAGATATAGAAAGAGTTGTGGAGAGACAGGAGAGTGAACGGGAGTTAGGTAGGATGTTTTCAACTAATTTCGCTGACTCCAGGGTTCTTTCCCGTAAACAACCCCCCAAACGACAGGATCCGTTCTTGAATGTCGAACGGAACATAGACGAATGAGACGTGGAAGCCGGGAAAAAGTCACGTGATTAAGGATAGCTTGACACGCCCAGGACGACCATATATAAGCAACGAGAAGACGGCATCTCGCTCTCTTCCTAGTAGTCACTCTGTATAATAGGTCTAACGACCTACTTAACCTGCCGGGTCTCCTTGACGACAACACATGGCGGCTGCCTATACCAAATTGAGGGACGGCGATTACGTAGAATACTAAAGCAGCCGAGAAATTACAGGGGAACAATTACCCCTGAGAACGAAGGACGACGAACAAAGTTACTACGCCCGCACCTGAGTGTCAGGGGTAATTGTTCCCCTGTAATTTCTCGGCTGCTTTAGTATTCCTTGATTTTTCTTGCAATAACTTCTTAATTAGCCTAGTATCTTACCTCTTCCTTTAGTTTAATATTAATTGAATTTCTCTCAGGAGTTTACATAAGCAAAGTTTCGTGGGTGAGGGATACGAATGCTGGTTTCTTTCTTTACTAGACATAAAAAGGGGTTTGAACAGGCACTTACAAGCAGTCAAAAACAAAAGCGTGGTTTCTACATTAACACTTAGTGATGAACTCAGACGTCTTGACACTGGCTGGAGAATTTGGTGAATCCTGGTTTAGTTAGGCCTAAACGTCATCTATAGGCCTACTGTCGTCGCTGAAGTATAAGCCTTCGTCAGGTGTTGGGAAGGCTGGCGCGAAGTTCTAGACACGCCTTGGTCACTCGGGGACGTCACGCCTCTCGGTCGCTCTGGGACGTCTCGCCAAACGCACTCACAGACACTCAGGTGCGGGCGTAGTAACTTTGTTCGTCGTCCTTCGTTCTCAGGGGTAATTGTTCCCCTGTAATTTCTCGGCTGCTTTAGTATTCTACGTAATCGCCGTCCCTCAATTTGGTATAGGCAGCCGCCATGTGTTGTCGTCAAGGAGACCCGGCAGGTTAAGTAGGTCGTTAGACCTATTATACAGAGTGACTACTAGGAAGAGAGCGAGATGCCGTCTTCTCGTTGCTTATATATGGTCGTCCTGGGCGTGTCAAGCTATCCTTAATCACGTGACTTTTTCCCGGCTTCCACGTCTCATTCGTCTATGTTCCGTTCGACATTCAAGAACGGATCCTGTCGTTTGGGGGGTTGTTTACGGGAAAGAACCCTGGAGTCAGCGAAATTAGTTGAAAACATCCTACCTAACTCCCGTTCACTCTCCTGTCTCTCCACAACTCTTTCTATATCTTTACAATTACTACTAACTGCATTTGTCTCCCCATTTCTTATTAATTAACAAAACCCACAAACAAAGACATCAATAACATACATAAACCTTCTGCATATGAAACTTACTCAAAAATAAGCATATGTCTTACACCACTCGGCCAGCTACTAGGATTCTTATAGAATCCTCACATACAACAAAACAACAAACCTATTCCTTAGGTTTCCCAGTGATAACTAGTAGCAACTCACTAATCCTTTCCAATTTTCCGAAAACCAAATACTTCACCACATTATACGTTACCACAGTAACAAGTACAATCAAAAACACATTACACATAGTCAGAAATGGTGCAACATCTTGCTTGTAAAACAGAACATAATCATTATCAAGTGGCATTGCCACATTTTCTACCACTGTTAATTTGTCTAGCTGAAAATGATTAATCTTGTTCTCGTAACTCTTTGCAATGGAAGATTGATTTAACTCATAATGCAAAAACACACTTGGTACATAATAGAGATAATCATTTATCACTACTGAGCAAGAATCTGCAAATGACTTCAAGTTTCCTAACTGAAATGTTTGAGTCTTCCCATTACAAGTAACTTCTGCATTTTTAGTACCTTGTACATAAACAAAAATTTCATTACCTAAATGTAATGCCCTGTATGGCAAAGCAAAAGTTTCAAATTTACACTCTCTCATCAACTCATAATTCTCAAAGAAAATACCTTGGATACACGGAAAATTGCTCATAGGTTGTTTAATTTGCACAAAATTGCACATGGATTGACTTTCACTTATCAACACACACTGTTCTAAATCACCTTCTTCTAAAATAATCATCAACAACTTGTTCTTATCCAATGCTAGACGAACCTTCGGATGGTTCCAAATTATTGTTGCATTTCCTATCTTAACTGGGAAAGGATGTATTGTATACAGGTCAAACAAATTCATACCCTTGAAGGGGATCAATACCAACAAATACCCTTTTGTTACTTTCACAGTTGACATTGTGTAATACCAAAATATATCTTCTAGCAAAGGCTTGGAATGGCTATTTACCATACACCAATCGATAATTTCTTTCAAAGTTTTTGGAGAAATGATAGCAGGGCTGAGTATTCCCTTTTGTGCATTTATTAGTCCGTTCACAGATTCCTTGTGATCACCAATCTCGATTTCTACTTCATGAATCAACTTAAACACTTGTTCTACGTCATCTATTTTATTAGAAACATTCACGTTAACTTGATTAATAAATTCCACCATCTTTTTTATGTTCTCTACATTCTTATTATTATTTTCTATCAGAGTACTTATAAGATTACCCTTCTGATTAGCCCATTTCTCGATTAGTTCTACACGATCAGTCAAACCTTTTACGTCGTTTTCTGTAGCCACTCCAAACAAAGCACTAAATGCACTACCTACAAAAGGTAATAAAGATCTCTTGTTTCTTTGAGGCCTGACAATGTCTTCAATTTTACCCTGTAAATTTCTTAATACTTCTACAAAGGCAGAATCACTATGGGTTAGTATGCACTTCCGTAGTTCTTTATCTAACTGGTTCAAATGTTCTTCCCTTTCTAATATTGAATTGACATTAATTTTTACTACAGCAAAATCTGTTAACAGTTCACCTTTTCCATGATTTTGTATCAAGGCCCCACTTTTAATGTCTATTTCGCAAGTGATACCGACCACCAGGGGTAGGATCAGAAGGAAGTTTTTCCACCACTTCCTGTAGAAGTTGAGAGGACCATGGATTAGTTTTTACAACCTTCATATGATTCCAATGGGCATACCTTACATCTAAATTCTGTTCATGTATCAGCTTAAATTTATTATTCCTTTCCCTTTCTAACACTCTATAAGGACCTTCAAATTTGGGAGATACCTTTTCATTTGGTCCTTCCTTTACATGTACCTTTATATATACTTGTGAGCCTATCTTCAGGTCAGTCATGGAACTAGTTGTGTCATAGTATTTCTTATTTACCTGTTGGCCCTTCTCTAAAGATTGTCTGGTTTGTCTTATTATTTGAAAGGTTCTTTGCAGTTTCCAAGCTATATAGTCCTGGTAATCATATGTGTGCCTAGGAGGTTTTGCGTCATCTAACAATGAGTTTGGCAGTCTTTTCTGATAACCATAAAGCAAAAAGTGTGGGGTTTCTCCTACTGTCTCATTTACTGTGTTATTCAAAGTAAACTGAACGTCCTCTAGCGCTAGGTCCCAATCTTCTGTAGTTGGACTAATGATAGTTCGCAGTACATCCAGTATCTTCTTATTGGCCCTTTCCACTGTCCCATTTGAACTCGGCTTATAAGGGGTTATCTCGCATTTCTTTATCTCAAAAAATTCACAAAGCTTTTTCATTACCTCACTGGTGAATTCGGGTGCATTGTCCGACAAAAGTACCTCCGGACACGAATGTCTAGTGAGTATTCTGGTCTTTAAAGCTTCTGCAACAGAAACTGCAGTTCTATCTCTGACTGGGACAATTTCTAAATACCGAGTCAAATAATCAATGAATACCAGTATATATTTATTTCCTCTCAAAGTTTTTGGAAAGGGTCCTATATGATCCATCTGAACTACCTCAAAAGGGTTTAAATTACTAGGATATTTTTCTAAAGGAGCTCTGACATTTACATGACCTTTATGCCTATTACAAGTTTGACATTCATTTACAAATTGCTTTGCTTCTTCGCTGCACTTAGGCCAAAAATAATTTCTATTTATTGTTCTCAGAGTCTTTTTGATTCCTGGATGTCCTGCCAACTTGTGGGTATGGGTTAGAGTTAATACTTCTTTAGTCAGGGTGTCAGGCACATATAGTCTAGAGCAAGCACTCCTATCCTTAGCCTTCTTATATAATATCCCATTTATTAATTCAAAATCTGACCTAGAGGTTTCATCTTGTAGCAAATCTCCTATTATTTTCCTGATACCTTCTTGTTTCTCTTGTTCGATTTTAACTCTCTCCAAATCTAAGTCTACGACCTGACAGCTGAAACAAAAAGTGTTAGTTGTGATAATTCTTTCAGTATCCTCTTGTGCTCTAGATAATCCATCTGCTAAAGTATTAAACTTACCTGGAATGTATCTAAATTCTGGAGCAAACTCTAGCACACTAATAAACCATCGATTAAACTTTAAGTTATTAGTGAAAGCTCTTTTCTTAAATAGGTCACAGATGGGTTTATGGTCAGTAAGTACATTTACTTTGTGTCCTAACAAAATGTGCCGAAACTTTCTCAGTGCCCAATAAATGGCTAAACATTCCTTTTCTGTGGTATTGTAATTTCGTTCGGCCGCATTCAGGACTCTACTTGCATAATATACTACCCTCATTCGGGTTTTTGCCTTCTGTAACAAAACTGCTCCTATTCCTGTATTCGAAGCATCACATGCTAAGTAAAATTGCTTGCTAAAGTCTGGATACACTAAGATAGGATCTTGGATTAATTTCTCCTTCAACTTTTGAAAAGCCTCCTCTTGCTCTGCTTTCCATTCAAACTCTACATCCTTCTTAGTTAATTCTGTCAATGGTTTAGCTATAGTAGCAAAATTTTTGACAAATGGTCTATAGTATCCTATCATCCCTAAAAATCTTCTTACACCTTTTAAATTTTGTGGAGCAGGATATTCCACAATCGCCTTTATTTTTCCTTCCTGCATGCGCAATCCATCAGCACTGATCACATGTCCTAAATATTCTAATGATTTCCTCAAGAATTGACATTTCTTAACCTTTATCTTTAATCCTGCCAGTCTTAGTCGTTCTAAAACGATTTCTATGGTTCCGAAATGGCTCTCTATATCTTTGCTAAATATAATGACATCATCTAAATAGACTGACACATTCTCTATGTCTCCTAAGATCTGTAACATTAACCTTACAAAAGTCAATGGAGCTGATGTTAACCCAAATGGCATTACCTGAAATTCTAAGTGTTCTTTATGTGTGCTGAAGGCAGTTAATGGCTTTGATTCTTCGTCTAAAGGTACTTGCCAATATCCACTTAGTAGATCTAAGGATGAGAAGATCTTTGCTCCTCCTAACTGAGCCAATACATCACTTATTACAGGCATGGGCATCCTATCAGGAACTGTGTTCGCATTCAACTTGCGATAATCAATCACTAATCTGTAACTTCCATCTTTCTTTGGAATCAACAACATGGGAGAATTATAAGGTGATTTAGAGGGTATGACCACTCCTTCTTCTTTCATTTCTTCTATCATTTTATCTACTATTGGACGTTGGCTGATAGGTAATTTATAATTAGGTATGAAAAAGGGTTTAGCTCCATCATCTAGGATTATCTTATGTCTTAACACCTCAGTCCTACCTAACCTATCACCTGTAATTGCTATGCCCGGCCTATATTTATTTAATGTTTCTATTAACCTTTTACGGTACTCAGGAAAATCGGTGTTATCTATCTCCCTATCTATTCCTGCATCAATGTTTCCTATGGTAAAGAATGCTTCCTCCTCTAACGGAATCATTTTGTGTGTAACTTCTATTCCTGTACAAAATTCTGTACCCGCTAACAAATGGAGTCTTTTATCAGAATAATTCATGACATAAGTAGTACAGGCTAATCCCTCCATCTGAACTAATGAGTTATCCATTCTGACATATTCTGGTAATCCTTCTGGGGTCAAGATTACATCATTATTAGTGTGTAGGCGGGTTATCAAATATACTCTAGTAAGAGTATTGGGCAGTAGTACTACATCTCTAGCTAGCCTAAATCTTATTTTGTTTGCATCTGCTGTGCTGATCAGACTTATTTCCCCAGTTTGTACTTGAGTACAAAAACATGAATCTTCATCTCCTCCTTTTTGAGATTCTGTTTCTCTTAAGTGTCTTAATTCTTGTGAATTCAATGTGCCTAGCAGCAAAACTTCTTGGAATTCCCTTTTATCTATTCTCTCAGATTCTCTGTCGACATTTTTCTCCTTAGTATGTGTGCTGCCTTTACAAGAAGTAATTTCCCCCTTTCTGGGTGCAATTGCTAAATTCTCTTCTTTCTCCCTTTCTTCTGATTTTACTTTGATTTCCCTTTCTCTTTCTGAACCGGAGTGTGTTTCAACTATCGAAGCGGTCCCCTGCAAATTGGCCAAATTTGTAGTGGACTTGTCATCAACAAGTTGGAAACAGACTTCCTGATTATTTCCCTTTAGAACTAATCTTCTGTCTTGACAATCAAAAACTATGCCAAAATCTTGCATTGTTGCAAAAGAAATCAAAGCTCGAGCGGGAAATGCTACTTCTTGCAAAACCAAAAATGGCACTTGACACTTCTTCTCTAGCAATTCAATGTTTAAATCTATGGCTCCTACATTGTTAAGCTGATTGCCAGTTATCCCCTGAATTAATGTATCCTCACTCCTAATTGCAGAAATAGGTATATTCAAATAATCAGTTAAGGTATGGAGCCCTATGAGATTTACAGTACTTCCTGAATCTAACAAACTAAGACATTCTTTACCTTCTATCTTGATATTTGTCTTGGGTAATGATTGCTGTCGGAAGGATAAATATGTTGCTGGCAACGTGGATGTACCTCCGCTACCTGCAACATCCTTCCATTCTTTGGTTTCCCTATTTCCTGGACTCCTATCCTGCTCTTCTAGTCACTTTCTATTACCTTGTTTTTCTTCGGAGTAATTAGTAGGGTTTGAGTTATCCCTTGCCTGTACCTGAGGAGTATTTTCGGAGGGTTTATTATGTTTCTTACCTTGGTACCAACATTCTTGGTCTGTGTGACCTCCTCTTTGACAATACTGGCAATACCTATTCTTTGGTCTAGCTCCCTTATGATGATAATTCCCTCTAGATTTATATGTTTCATTATAATTTCCTCTGTTTTGTTCATTTGACTTGTAAGGGGGCTGGTTATTTTGATAATTTTTATGGTAATATTTATTCCTACCGGTCTCGTTATTTTTATCTTCCCTGTAATTCTGATACCTTCTTTGCTTGGTATTTGCCGAAAAAGTGACCTCTTCAATTTGGGTCTCGTTTTTCTGGATGATTTCCTGGATTTGGCTCAACGTTTTTGTGAGCTTCTGGGCAGGATCTAACTTTAGGTCCTTGAAAGCCTTCCTTTCCCTTTCACCAAAGGCTGCATACAATGTACCGTAGGCCATATAAGTCAAAATTTCATCTAAATCCACCAGTTGGTTATTATCCTCACTAAACTGCATTCTGTTTCCTACCGTGATTGTGGGTAATGACAAAATGTCTTCCTTAACTACTCCTAAATGATTCAGAACCTGGGTATACAGACTAGGCATGGAATCACCTTCAAATTTAGCCGAGTTAAACCTATACAAGTTCAACAACCGATCGGTCTCCTTGGCCGATCGCCACAATAGTCTGCATTCCTCCTTGAACTCGTTGAAAGTGGTAATTTTTTCAAAGGCCTTACCGTTTAATGTAGGGTGAGCATCCCCTACGTCTACGTTGACTAACATCATTGCCTGTTTAATTTTTGCAACATCGTCAGTTATTTTAAAACTAGCGATCCTATTCTCTGTGTCCGCTAACCACTTATCTACACTGTATTTCTCTAACCTTTGTTTGTCGGGATTATCCCTACTTACATTTCCACAAAACCGTGTGGTTTGTGTGATCAGCCCAGCGGAATTCATATCGGCAATATTTGCTCTTACCGGACTCGAACTTCGGTTTCTAGTCAGATTTTGACGTCTTCCTACACTAGCACTTCGCGACCGTCTGTCTGCAGTTAATCTCAAGTCGTATTGATATTGTGTAAGTCTTTGGAAAATATTGTCCAGACTCATATCACAAAAAAAGGAAAAATTAAAACACCAAAATTTTCTTACGAGAGACAAATGCCCTAACTTCCTATTCTATAGAGAGACAGTATTTATACAAAACAAGAGAGTGAACGAAAACATGCAAACTACTCACATATCCATTGGTTCACGACTCCTTTGGTTTCCCTCTGTTTTTCTTGAGATTGTTTTGTATTTCTTCGACACATAAAAGGGGGTTTCAGCACTTTCCTGAAATAACGCCAGTATTAGTTCAAACTTAATACAACACGGCACAGTATCCCTTAACGATGCCACCATTTGTGAAGATGTCCTTGATTTTTCTTGCAATAACTTCTTAATTAGCCTAGTATCTTACCTCTTCCTTTAGTTTAATATTAATTGAATTTCTCTCAGGAGTTTACATAAGCAAAGTTTCGTGGGTGAGGGATACGAATGCTGGTTTCTTTCTTTACTAGACATAAAAAGGGGTTTGAACAGGCACTTACAAGCAGTCAAAAACAAAAGCGTGGTTTCTACATTAACACTTAGTGATGAACTCAGACGTCTTGACACTGGCTGGAGAATTTGGTGAATCCTGGTTTAGTTAGGCCTAAACGTCATCTATAGGCCTACTGTCGTCGCTGAAGTATAAGCCTTCGTCAGGTGTTGGGAAGGCTGGCGCGAAGTTCTAGACACGCCTTGGTCACTCGGGGACGTCACGCCTCTCGGTCGCTCTGGGACGTCTCGCCAAACGCACTCACAGACACTCAGGTGCGGGCGTAGTAACTTTGTTCGTCGTCCTTCGTTCTCAGGGGTAATTGTTCCCCTGTAATTTCTCGGCTGCTTTAGTATTCTACGTAATCGCCGTCCCTCAATTTGGTATAGGCAGCCGCCATGTGTTGTCGTCAAGGAGACCCGGCAGGTTAAGTAGGTCGTTAGACCTATTATACAGAGTGACTACTAGGAAGAGAGCGAGATGCCGTCTTCTCGTTGCTTATATATGGTCGTCCTGGGCGTGTCAAGCTATCCTTAATCACGTGACTTTTTCCCGGCTTCCACGTCTCATTCGTCTATGTTCCGTTCGACATTCAAGAACGGATCCTGTCGTTTGGGGGGTTGTTTACGGGAAAGAACCCTGGAGTCAGCGAAATTAGTTGAAAACATCCTACCTAACTCCCGTTCACTCTCCTGTCTCTCCACAACTCTTTCTATATCTTTACAATTACTACTAACTGCATTTGTCTCCCCATTTCTTATTAATTAACAAAACCCACAAACAAAGACATCAATAACATACATAAACCTTCTGCATATGAAACTTACTCAAAAATAAGCATATGTCTTACAATAGTCTTACTCAGGAGTTGAAAAAGCCTTATTCAGGAGTTGAAATAGTCTTACTTAGGAGTTGAAAAAAACTTTATTCAGGAGTTGAAATAGTCTTACCCAGGAATTGAAAAAGCCTTTTTCAGGAGTTGAAATAGTCTCACTCAGGAGTTGAAAAAGCCTTATTCAGGAGTTGAAATAGTCTTACTCAGGAGTTGAAAAAACCTTATTCAGGAGTTGAAATAGTATTACTCAGGAGTTGAAAAAGCCTTATTCAGGAGTTGAAATAGTCTTACCCAGGAATTGAAAAAGCCTTATTCAGGAGTTGAAATAGTCTTACCCAGGAATTAAAAAAGCCTTTTTCAGGAGTTGAAATAGTCATACTCAGGAGTTGAAAAAGCCTTATTCAGGAGTTGAAATAGTCTTACTCAGGAATTGAAAAAGCCTTATTCAGGAGTTGAAATAGTCTTACTCAGGAATTGAAAAAGCCTTATTCAGGAGTTGAAATAGTCTTACTCAGGAGTTGAAAAAACCTTGTTCAGGAGTTGAAATAGTCTTACTCAGGAGTTGAAAAAGCCTTATTCAGGAGTTGAAATAGTCTTACTCAGTAGTTGAAAAAACCTTATTCAGGAGTTGAAATAGTCTTACTCAGGAGTTGAAAAAACCTTATTCAGGAGTTGAAATAGTCTTACCCAGGAGTTGAAAAAGCCTTTTTCAGGAGTTGAAATAGTCTTACTCAGGAATTGAAAGAACCTTATTCAGGAGTTGAAATAGTCTTACCCAGGAATTGAAAAAGCCTTTACCAGGAGTGGAAATAGTCTTACCCAGGAATTGAAAAAGCCTTTTTCAGGAGTTGAAATAGTCTTACTCAGGAGTTGAAAAAGCCTTATTCAGGAGTTGAAATAGTCTTACTCAGGAGTTGAAAAAACCTTATTCAGGAGTTGAAATAGTCTTACTCAGGAGTTGAAAAAACCTTATTCAGGAGTTGAAATAGTCTTACCCAGGAATTGAAAAAGCCTTTTTCAGGAGTGTAAATAGTCTTACTCAGGAGTTGAAAAGGCCTTATTTAGGAGTTGAAATAGTCTTACTCAGGAGTTGAAAAAACCTTATTCAGGAGTTGAAAGTCTTACTCAGGAGTTGAAAAAGCCTTACACAAGAGTTGTAACAGCCTTACTCATGAGTTGAAAAAGCCTTACAAGCGAGTTAAAAAGCCTTATTCAGGAGTCTAAATAGTCTTACTCAGGAATTGAAAAAACCTTATTCAGAAGTTGAAATAGTCTTACTCAGGAGTTGAAAAAGCCTTAATCAGGTGTTGAAAGTCTTACTTAGGAGTTGAAAAAGCCTTAATCAGGTGTTGAAATAGTCTTACTCAGGAGTTCAAAAAGCTTTATTCAGGAGTTGAAAAGCCTTACTCAGTAGTTGAAATAGACTTAATAAGGTGTTAAAATATCCTAACTCAGGTGTTGAAATAGCCTTACACAGGAGTTGAAAAGTCCTTATTCAAGAGTTAAAAAAGCCTTACTGAGAAGTTTATAAAGCCTTACTGAGGAGTTGAAAAGCCTTATTCAGGAGATGAAAAGGTCTTACTTGGAAGTTGAAAAAACCTTATTCAGTTGAAAAAGCCTTATTCGTGAATTTAAAAAAATCCTTATTCAGGACTTAAAATGCGCTACCAAGGAGTTGAAAAAACCTTATTGACGAGATAAAATATTCCTACTCAGGAGTTGAAAAAAACTTAATTCACTAGTTGAAAAGCCTTATTCAGGAGTTGAAAAGGCCTTTTTCGGGAACTGAAAAAACCTTACTCACGAGTTGAAAAGCCTTATTCAGGAGTTAAAAAAGACTTTTTCAGTAGTTGAAAAAGCCTTATTCAGGAGTTGAAAAGCCTTATTCAGGAGCTGAAAAAGCCTTACTCAGGAGTTGAAAAGCCTTATACAGGAGTTGAAAAGGCCTTTTTCAGGAACTGAAAAAACCCTACTCAGGAGTTGAAAAAGCCTTTTTCAGGAGTTGAAAAAGCCTTATTCAGGAGTTAAAAAAGCCTTATTCAGGAGTTGAAAAAGCCTTATTCAGGAGTTGAAAAAGCCTTTTTCAGGAGTTGGAAAAAGCCTTATTCAGGAGTTGAAAAAGCTTTATTCAGGAGTTGAAAAAGCCTTATTAAGGAGTTGAAAAAGCCTTATTAAGGAGTTGAAAAAACACTTACACAGGAGTTGAAATTGTGTTATTCAGGAGTTGAAAAAAGCATTATTCAGGATTTAAAAAAGCATTATTCAAGATTTAAAAAAGCCTTATTCAGAGCTGAAAAAAAACCTCGTTCAGTAGTTGAAAAGCCTTACTCGGGAGTTGAGAAAGCCTTACCCAGTAGTTCACAATTTCAGCCTTATTTAGGAGTTGAAAAAGCCTTACTCAGGAGTTGATAAAGCCTTATTAAGGAATTGAAAAAGCATTACCCAGGAGTTCAAAAAGTATTTCTCAGGAGTTGAAAAAGCATTATTGAGAAGCTCGCCTTACTCAGGAGTTGAAAAAGCCTTATTCAGGAGTTGAAAAAGCCTTATTCAGGAGTTGAAAAAAGCCTTTTTCAGGAGTTGAAAAAGCCTTATTCAGGAGTTGAAAAAGCCTTATTAAGGAGTTGAAAAAGCCTTATTCAGGAGTTGATAAAGCCTTATTCAGGAGTTGAAAAAGCCTTATTCAGGAGTTGAAAAAAGTCTTATTCAGGAGTTGATAAAGCCTTATTCAGGAATTGAAAAAGCATTACCCAGGAGTTCAAAAACTATTTCGCAGGAGTTGAAAAAGCCTTATTGAGAAATTTAAAAAGCCTTATTCAGGAGTTGAAAAAGCCTTATTCAGGAGTTGAAAAAGCCTTATTCAGGAGTTGAAAAAAGTCTTATTCAGGAGTTGATAAAGCCTTACTCAGGAGTTGAAAAAGCCTTACTCAGGAGTTGAAATTGTAAGACTACTACTGTAATAATATTGATAATAAATAAAACTGTTTAAATGCGAGGAATTAAAAATTTGGTCGTGGTAGCCGATAAGAAACGTCCCTGCCTGGCTATTTCCTGAGTGTCTTGTAGTGTCTGCAACCTCACCATCAGCAGCCATTGCCTGGCCATCCCTGATTCTAGCTTGGGTGGAAAAGGGGTTTGGGAGCTGATCATATGTGAATATGGCCAATCTCTAGGACATTGTCACTGTCCCTTGTCTCTGCAATTTATGGCCAACCTTTAAACTAGATTTTCAAATTTTATCCAGTTCGAGAGAAAAGAAAGACCCAATGGCAAGCTACAAAAATAACTAGAAAGTGATGAAATCGGTTATCTGGCCTAATATTCAAATTGGTTGTAAAAAATATGGTAATCTTATCTGCTTTTCAATGCTAAGTCCTTGGATGAATATCGAGCTATGAGAAAAATTTATAACAGCTGTCAAAGAACGAGGAACTGTCTTTTATCACAAATCTACACTATAACATTCACAAAGAACACAATCCACCGGTTGTTAAGCTAGATAACTTACAAACAATCAATAGGAACAGGCTGAAGAGAGCATTAACTTGCTGGACTAGCTATGAAAAAAAGCTTCAAGTACAGTATATAGCTGAATAAATCAGAGGAGAGCTGTATGATAACTCAATTGAAGAAACGGATAAGTTAACAAATCGATAAATAAATAAAGCTAAGAATCGAAAACATAATTGTTTAGAAAAAATAAAAAATTTAAGGCGACTGTGTTTTCTAGGATCACTAAAATAATATCCTCACCTAACCGACTATTAGAAAGACTATTCCACAGCTAATAGTAAGAGTGATTAAAACCCCTCTTGTACTGGATAATGTGACATCGTGATACCTCAACTGCATATGGATCATGACGTTCCGCAAAATGAGTAACAAGAAAAAGCTGTAAACGCAAATACTTTCGATATTCGAGGAAGTTCTGTAGTGACGATGGTCTAAATGTAAATTACCGTTGTCATAATAAAGAAAATAAAAGGCAACATTTGTGGTCTTTAGCGAAAGTGTATAGGCCATCTATCATAAAAATAATAACGATAGAAGCTTTTAAGATAGGTTGCATATAGGCAGATAACTTCCGATACCTTTCAAAAATCCTAATCAGAAGATACTTGAAGCCACTTAATAAGAGCTGGATCCTTTCAAGACAGTTTGCAGATTAATGGACACATTTCGATACCTTTTGAACCCCCGAAACAGGTGACTCCCA
>NC_090746.1:67630789-67640789 GCF_036898095.1 Palaemon carinicauda | reverse complement strand
ATATTGAATTAAAAGGAATAAGAAATAATACCAAAAACGTGAACCCATTTAGGAATATGATCAATGAAATCCTTTCATTTTATTACTTCTTTTCTCTTCCCAGGATGCATGCTTCCCTTTGAGCCCATAGGAACCCAGTGCCTCTATGTTGACCCACTGGAGAAGGGGAGCTTCTTCGACATGAGGCTGTACTGCGCCAAGCAGGGAGCTGGCGGGAAACTGGTCAAGATCCCAGATGCGACACAACTCGCAGAAATCATAGCTTACATCAAGGACTCGGGTAAGAAGAATGCCAGGCTGACATCTACTTTGTTTGATACAGATTAGAGTGTTAGGAAACGAATGACCAAAACTTGTGGCAGATTAAGGCAAATAGAATTATGAAATTTTATAGTGTTAGGTTTAGTTTTATTTGTGCCAGTAAGAATGTGACCTGGTCTAGCTGAAGCTGTAATTTCTATTAAAGATAAAATTGGGCATTTTTGATAGAATAGCTGTAATACAAACGACTGATATTCTTAAAGAACAAAGCAGACAATTTTAGGAAAATATGTAGACAATGTATCAGAAGAAAAGAGATTATCTAAATGGTACCGTTACATGATAATGTAAAATCTAGCTCCATAGGATGCTTCGCATGAAAGCTATGTCAGCTGCCTTATCTATTTTAACTTCCACGTATACCAGTGTATTCAAATAAATGTCCTCTAGAAATGCGGATAGATAGTTCTATTCGGGAAAAGATCGATTGATAGATAGATCACCATAAGGCAATTTGCTGTAAACTTGGTTCCAATTCATTGACTTATACTTTCAACAAATGCCCCATGTAGCCAAGACCTGATAGAGACAAGAATAAAAGAGAGTACAAGAGCGAGTACTCTTCAAGCTCAATAAGAAAATGCTTAACCATCTTTCAGAAGAATGGAAGACCTTAGGAAACAGAAAAACCCAAAAGCAGTAATAGAATTCCAGATATGAAGCACAATAATTAGTAGTCGATAACAATTTTCTCTCATTCTCACTACAGGTCTTGACCACGCTCATTACTGGATAGATGCTACTGACGTTGACCATGAAGGGTTATTCACTTGGGGAGATGGATCACCTGTGCCCACAGGGGCACCCTTCTGGCGTTATGACTGTGATGGGGCCTACACCCTCAGACCCCACACAGATACCAACAGCAACTGCGCCATTCTGGACAGCGAATACCACTACCTCATGTCCGATATCTCCTGTATGGCGGACGTAGGGGAGATCCCATTCAGTCCCATATGCGAACAGATCTAACAACAGCCAGCAGTTATCATAGCAATTAGGTCACCTGCACATTTCCTTCATGGCAATGATTGCGTTAGTTTCTTATTCCTTGGAAACAATAGATATTAGATGTTTAATGGAGAATGTAAAAATGATATTCTTCAGACATTATGTTTAATCATCATTATTTATGATGTATCTGATCATGGAGCTTAATTGCTGGCATTTTCTAAGTTTCCTTCATTTTTATGATGTGATCTCTTCCAAGAATTAAAATCTAGTTTCAAAACTAACATTTTAGTAAAGTATTCTTTGCCTTTTCACTACTGGTTACATGGGCTTTTGCACATACGAAATTCATTTGACTGTTTTCGGAATTCTATTTTTAATCAGTTATACTGAGGTTAATTATTGCTACCTGAAGCTTCTTACTTCATGACCATGTTCTTGTACATATTAATGTGGAATCAAATCCTCTTTGTGAGGATAATGTATCCTGGCTATCATCCAAACTTTTTTAATGTCAGCCGAAGGTTAAGGAATTTACTCTCTGATCATGGAATTCATTCTCTACAAGACAGAGCTAGTAATATTGTATAGACTAAAACTAAAATCAAATAATGAAAACCTAACATTTGAATGCAATGCGTGCATGTAGACGAGATAATCTTAAATGAAAAAGAGTTCCTATCATAATGCTTGGATTTTGAAGAGTATATATTCGAAGAAAATATACAATTTTTTGACATCTGACAAGACCTGGGGCTTTCATTACTGATAGGTCAATTACGTTTGAAACTGTGCTCACCATCTTATATAAGTAAATATTTTTTTTATATTACCTGTTAATATTTGTAGCATAATAATCTCGTGAATTAATAAATTGCTATTCACGACCAAAGAACCCCAAATGAAAAGAATGGTAATGCTACAAACAAGCAGAATGAACTCTCTCCTTCATCTAACATTACATTTAACAGTCACTCAAGTGTGGGTTGATATTTGTACAGCCCAAAATACCCAGTATCTTACTAATTTACTTTTTCTAAAGCTGAATAATTGTAAGAAAGGGTCAAAATGCAAATGCAAACCAGAGCACTGTTGATAAAACCAGATAGGGACTACTAATCTCGAGAATTAATGCTATACTTGAAAGGGCTTATGTGTTCGACTATTCTGAAATCTTGGTGTAATGCTCATTTTAATCATTGTTTTTTTTATCTATTCATCAGAGTATCCATTTCTCCTTTTCCTTTACCTACCTTATGTTTCAACGTCTTTCCTTCATACTTCAATATAAACAAGTAATTCTAAATTGACTCTATGTTCAGCCTTTAGCAATCCCATATATTCTACTCTTCAAAACACATTCTCTAAAGTAAGGTTCTACATGCTATGGTATATCCAGCTTTTCTTCTCACCAATCTATTCAGAAAATTCACACCCCTTTCGTCCTGTTCCGTTTAGTCTTCTTTTGCTTGCACTTGTATTGGCTTCATAAAAAGGAATGTACTGGTAAACTGCTTAAATTAATATTTAGCTCTGTCTATTTACATAAAAGATGATTAAAATAATCTCAGTCTATTTTGACATACTATGGATGATCAATTGGAATAATTATACTGAGAGGTAATTGTTCACAAGAGTGACTTTGTACCTTTGTACTGACGAGCTGTATGTCTGAATGTTGTATCGGGTCTCTACATACTGTAACTAGCTGTTATCGAATCTTATGTTTATTGATTTGTCATGTCGTCGTTCTATCTACTGTACTAGGCTGTAGTATATGTCATTATTGTAATTATTATTCATTAAGCTACAAACCTAATTAAAAAATCAGGGAGAAGTCCAAGCACTCATACAGGAAAAATAGCCCTATGAAGAAAGGAAATATAGAAACAGTTAGAATAGTGTGCATGAGTGTACCATAAAGCAAGAGATCTCTCACCAAGACAATGGAATACCATGATACAGAGGCTATGGCTCTACCCATGAATAGAGCCTATTGTGATTTTGGAGTATCATTCTCTTAGAAGAGCTGCTTACCTTAGCTAAAGATCTCTTATGCCCTTACCAAGAGGAAAGTAGCCACTGAACAATTAGAGAAGTGTTAACCCCTTGAGTGAAGAAGAATTTTTCGCTTATGTTAATGTTGTCAGGTGTATGACGAAAGAGTAGAATATGTAAAGTATAGGCCAGACTATACAGTGTAAGTGTGCACAAACGAAAAATGAGCCGTAACCAGAGAATAATACTATATTATTATTATTATTATTAGCCAAACTACAACCACAGTTGGAAAAGAAAGATGCTATTAGCCCAACATGGAAAAATAGCCCAGAGAGGAAAGGAAACAAGGAAATAAATAAACAATATAAGAAGTAATGACAAATTAAATTAAAATATTTAAAAAAGACATTAAAACAGATGATTCACATATAACTATAAAAAGACTTATGTCAGCCTGTTCAACATAAAAACATTTGCTGCAACTTTGAACTTTTGAAGTTCTACTGATTCAACTACCCGATTAGGAAGATCATTCCACAACTTGGTAACAGATGGAATAAAACTTCTAGACTACTGTGTAGTATTGAGCCTCATGATGGAAAAGGCCTGACTATTATAATTAACTGCATGCCTAGTATTACGAACAGGATGGAATGTCCAGGAAGATCTTAATGTAAAGGATGGTCAGAATTATGAAAAATCTTATGCAACATGCATAATGAACTAATTGAACCACGGTGCCAAAGATTTATACCTAGATCAGGAATAAGAAATTTAATAGACCGTAAGTTCCTGTCCAACAAATTAAAATGATAATCAGCAGCTGGAGACCAGACAGGACAACAATACTCGAAACAAGGTAGAATGAAAGAATTGAAGCACTTCTTCAGAATAGATTGATAACCGAAAATCTAAATACTTTCTCAATGAGCCAATCTTTTGTGCAATTGAAGATGACACAGACCTGATGTGTTTCTAAAAAGTAAATTTGTTGTCAAGAATCACCCTTAAATTTTAAAAGTCATATAAAGTTAAAGAAACGTTATCAATGCTGAGATCTGGATGTTGAATAGCCACTGTCCTTGACCTACTTACAATCATACTTTGAGTTTTGTTAGGATTCAACTTCATACCCCATAATTTGCACCATGCACTAACTTCAGCTAGATCTCTATTAAGGGATTCAGCAAGCCCAGATCTATATTCAGGAAATGGAATTGATGCAAAGCAAGTAGCATCATCTGCATATGAAACAAGCTTGTTTTCTAGGCCAAACCACATGTCATGTGTATATAAGATGAAAAGTAATGGGCCAAGAACACTACCTTGTGGAACACCAGTAGTACTATCTGGCCAACCAAAAGACCCAATAACTTTCTAGAGCTAGTATCTCAATGGGTAGCTGGTTTTTTGGACTACCTACTACCTAATCTTATGTTTATTGTTTTGCTTCATGTTGTCTTTAGTGTACCAAGTTAAAATCTTTCATCTATGCTCTCTGAAAATCTTCCTATCAGGTAATGATGGAAAACTATGAGCTAACCCTGAGGAAAATTCAGAGCCGCTTCACAAAACCTTAAAGTCTGATAACTGTAACTGAAATTATGCTTTGATCTTTGAAAACGATTCAACTGAAATATTCTAATTTTTTCATGAAAACTTTGGAGGCTTTCCTTTCTCCGGATGAATGAAAGTTACATGAAATTGACCCTTATACAGAGTACTTTAAAAGTACTAGCTGTGACAATCATAGACCAATCTACATTCCTTCCGTGTTTATTTTTTTTCTCAAATAATTAATAATGGATGTTTAATCCCTTAAGCAAGTTCCAGAATCTTAAAAATTCTTACAGACAGCATTCTTACATAAAGCAATTAGATACTTGCGGTGCCAACTGGTTGTGTCCATGTTAACCTCGACAATAGAGCAATCAAAACCTATTCAATTTCAGTGATACCTTTACTTTTGTTAACCAATGAGCATTTACATTACTGAACTAAATAACTTGGGTCTTTTCTGTGACACCAGAGCTCTTGTTTTGAGGGCCTTAAAATTAAGCCAAGAGCTATCATGTCTGGTGCTATATTGGATACACTGGGTATTCTTCTGGATATTCTTTTATTCTGCTGCATTTCAGTATTCTTTGGTTTGGAAAATAATAACTACGATTATGGCTTCGACTTCTTTAAGACATATCCATTTCGGCCATATGATATTTCATAGCTCATTTCCATTTAATGAAAAACAGTATTTAGCTATTGATGATTTTTGTAACGTCGATAATCTAACGGTAATAAAACTCCTAATCAAGACTAGCCTTCCTCCAGTAACGGCTCACACTCTCTCACCATTGGCCAACTTGAAAATAAACGCAGGGAATGAACGTCAGTCCAAGCTTCAGAAAATGCATGAATTTTCAAAAGCCGGATCCTGCCTGAGTGAGAAATGTAGTTGAAAATTACGCTATCTAGCGAGTATATAAGAGACAGAGGAGGTCCAACCAACGTCATTTGCGACTACTGTAACGAAGGGGATGGACAAGCGACTCTTTACACTTGGTAAGTTTAGAGAGAGAGAGAGAGAGAGAGAGAGAGAGAGAGAGAGAGAGAGAGAGAGAGAGAGAGAGAGAGAAACGGCAATATTGGTATTACTGACGAATAAACCAGAGCAATATTTCAAGAAAGTTTTGGCCTGATAAACAGGTAAAAAATAAGTCATCATGGTTGTTTCTCATGTTTTTTTCTAATAATTTCCCACAGTTGTCTACGCAGTTTTGCTTTCTTCAACGCAGGCAATCGGTAAGATATGATTATTTTTCTACTATGAATTATATAGAAAATCAAACGATTGCCTATTGTTCTGTTCATAACACCATTTGTAATCTAAATAATTCAACTTTAGTTTAATTATCTAAAAATTAAACTAAATACTCAACTTTGTATTTCATTATTTAAATCCAATTAATCCTTATTTCTTTCAAAAATCAAATTCGACCTGGTCAACTCCATCTATCAACACAGAGGAACCCAAATTATCCCTTATTAACAACACAAAAATGCATTACAACCAAATACAACAACAACAAAGGCAGCCGTTTCTAGTCCACTGCAGGACAAAGGACTCAGACATGTCCTTTCATGCCTGGGGTTCGGCCAGTTTTCATCCAACAGCAAATGCAGCCATTTCTAGTCCGCTGCAGAACAAAGGACTCAGAAATGTCAATTCATGTCTGGGGCTTGGCCAGTTTTCATCCAACAACAACAAATGCAGCCGTTTCTAGTTCACTGCAGAACAATGGCCTCAAAACATGTTCTTTTATGTCTGGGGTTTGGCCAGTTTTCATCATAACCAAATTATTGCATGCCAATGAATCAATGATAGGGATTGTAAGTTTACTAACAATGAATTTGCATATCTGCTCACGCCCTTCCGCAGATTGCGACCTCCCTTTCGAGGACATCGGAGGTAGGTGTCTCTTCGTCGATAGCCTTATCAGTGGCAGCTGGTACACCATGAGGCACTTCTGCCGACGTCTAGGCCCCTTCGGAGGGAGATTGGTCAAGATCGATGATGCTGATCTTCTAGCAGATATCATCCGTTACATACACTACTTTGGTACGGTGTATACTCTCTCTCTCTCTCTCTCTCTCTCTCTCTCTCTCTCTCTCTCTCTCTCTCTCTCTCTCTCTCTCTCTCTTAGCGGATGTAGTAAACAGTAACATGGTAAACAAATTCAAGAATAAGTTAGACAAGATCATAAAAACTCTCTCAATGTTTAAACTAATTCGCTCTATCATATAGCAAATGGTGTCTCCGAGAATGGACTATACAGTTTTTGAGACATCCTAAATGCTTGTAACAGCCAACGAAGGAAAGAAACTTGGACTTATAGCATTGTTCTTTTCCAGCTAGGGTTGTAGCTTACATAATAATAATAATAATAATAATAATAATAATAATAATAATACTTAAATCATTATTGAAATTTTGGCTTCGCTCAGGCTGTCATAATCTTTATATTCTTCATTAAATCCTGAAAAACTGCTTAAAATGAAAACAGTCAATAGACATTTTCCCTTGACACATTCTGACCCAGAGGGCTAGAGATAGCAACCACGCTAACCAAATCCCCTCACGACCTTCCTGTCTTCCCAAAGGTCTTAACCGCTGCCACTACTGGATCGACGCCTCGGACGAAGACGGAGAAGGCAATTGGTTGCAGGACGATGGAACATCCGTCCCAATGGGCCCGCCATTCTGGGGATACGACTGTGCAAGCTTCGTGCATCGCCCTAGAAGTGATCCGTCTCTGAACTGCGGGATCTTAGACCACGACAGGCACTACCTCATGACGGATACCTCCTGCCAGGGGGACGTAGGGGAACTGCCCTACAGTCCTATATGCGAGGCAGCGGATATTGTGGTGGAATGATCTATCTATCTATCTGATCTGTTTACGTATCTATTTCTGAACGAATTGTTGAATAAATTGCTAAGAATTTATGAGAGATATTTTTGAAGACACCACTTTAAAGCTATTATACCTGATTAATAGAATGAGACAAAAGAAATTATCTTAAGGTACAAACTCTCTCTCTCTATCTCTCTCTCTCTCTCTCTCTCTCTCTCTCTCTCTCTCTCTCTCTCTCTCTCTCTCTCTCTCTCTCTCTCTCTCTCTCAATGGACAAACAACTCAATCTAATATACGAAGATGGAAACACATACAATATATTAACATTATTCGTCGAAAAATTAATATTGGGGAAAAAAATCCTTGACCATCCAAACTTTGACGGAATAAATACAAGAAACATTAAATTGAAAGGAAATCCCCCAGAATAATAGTCTTATCTTCTCTTAATCTATCAGAATATATGAAATTAATTTTCTGATTGTGTATTATTCCACTTTCCTTCTCGTTTAATAACATCACAAAGACGAAAATAGTCTGGAACATAACAAATCATGGGCCTGACTTAAAGAAATAGTCACGGTCATCAAAAGACAATGTTTTGAATTTGCAAAAGAAATGGAAACAGTTTCCCCCAAAAAATAATGTCGTTTAAGAGAGATACGGGGACAGTATTGATGCAGTTTTTGCCAAAGATCAACTCCCCAGAATTACGTGCAATTTGAAAGTACAGTTGACTTCATTAATTCCGGTACACTTCACGGGGAAGCTAAGGAAGCGTATGACAGCAGCTGTACACTGTAGCAGATAAGACAGCTGTGTTTGGCAAAAGAGTAACTGTTGCAATGCTAAGTTTTAAAGGTCACTCATGATTGGCAGAGGCAAGGGACAGTGACCTTGTCCTAGCAAGCAGGACAATGACCTAGAGACTGACCATATATACATATGATCATCACCCAAACCCCAATCAATCCAAGCTAGGACCAGGGAGGGGCAGGCAATGGTTACTAATGACTCCCTCGGTAGACTTATAGGCTCCCCAAACCCCGCAACCTTAGCTCACAAGGATGGTGAGGTTGCAGCCACTAAAGGAACTAGGGAGTTTGAGAGAGACTTGAACCCCAGTCTGGCGATCACCAGTCAGGGACGTTACAAAATAGGCTACCACAACCTTAGCTGTAAAACAAAGTCGCTGAGCTTGTAAACACGGGATCACAGTCATTGTTATTAATTTTACGAAGTGGTGTATAGAAAAATAATTATAGTTGCTTAACAGGGCTTTGCAATATTACTAAAAATGCTTTTGATTGCGTGTTTACAAGTCAGCGACTTTGTTTTACAGGCAGCGTTGCCAACAGTTTCCTTTTAGCTAAATACAGCGTTACCTGCTACAACGTATAGGTGTCTTGTCTCCCTAGCTTCCCATGAAGTGAACCGGAATTAATGAAGTCAACTGTACCAGAAATTCTAGCCTTAGGCCAACTTCGCAAAATTTGGAGGCTGGGTTGAAACTACCGGAAAACTAAGATTGTAAGGCATGATCACTTGGACAACACACACACACAGGCACGCACACACACGCATTTACACACGGATAATTGGAAAATTACACTTCAACAATAACATCATTAAATGGCTGCAAATGACAGATCCAAACATGTACTATATTCCGTGTAAATCCAAATTGCTCCAAGTGAAAAAAAAAAAAATCGGAAATCTGTCAAATGGATTTTGAATAATTATGCAAGGTTAAAGACACACACACACACATATAGAACCAAATACATATTCGACCACACGCACACAAGGACAATAAAAACTATATTAAGAAATACTGTTGTCGTAGGAATAAAACTGTACGAAATATAATAAAAAAATATACAGTATATATATATATATAGAGACAGATAAAAAGGCTGGTACTTCACGACCCGATAACCTGACAAGGTGCGATGGGAATTATAACAAATGTCTTTTAAGTTACTGATAAATTTTCATCGGGTTTTAATTCTCTCTCTCTCTCTCTCTCTCTCTCTCTCTCTCTCTCTCTCTCTCTCTCTCTCTCTCTCTCTCTCTCTCTCTCTCTCTCCTGTTTGGACATTTCTTATGTTGAGTAATCCTGGATAAT
This sequence comes from Palaemon carinicauda, assembly GCF_036898095.1. Classification (NCBI taxonomy): domain Eukaryota; kingdom Metazoa; phylum Arthropoda; class Malacostraca; order Decapoda; family Palaemonidae; genus Palaemon; species Palaemon carinicauda. The sequence goes on along the minus strand of NC_090746.1, from coordinate 67,630,976 downwards.
TGAACTGCTCCATAAGACAAATGAATCAGGTCACTTACAAACACCCAAGACCTTTACTAGGTAAACACGAACCATATCAAGAAACATCAAATTGCCGTTATCCTATCATGTCACTCCTTGACCTCCCCAAGGGAATGGCCAATTCCTTGGGGATTTCAAAGATCTTATGACAATTGAAAGACCCCAA
>NC_090746.1:67618289-67625789 GCF_036898095.1 Palaemon carinicauda | reverse complement strand
AAAATTCGACATTGAAGAAAGGACATATCCAGATCATATTGGTAAATATATTGTGTTGCTCGTCGTTTACTTTAGCGTGATGAAGTATGCGGAGAACATTTATTGCATTCCTGTCTTTACCCATCGTCCTGATGGACAAAGACATGGATGCCATCGATTTCTCTGAGGAATCTGACGAACTGAGGACACACGGCATTGAAATCTCTCTTGAAATCTAGAAGGAAACTAACGAACTAGGAAAGAATACGATGAAATCTCGAAGGAAATTGACGAACTAAGGAAACTGGAAGATGAAATATCAAAGGAAACCGAAAAACTAAAGAACTTGAAAAATTAGAACAGACAGTAGAGAACAGCAACGAAGACCTTTAAACGAAGACGTAAAATAGCCTTTAATGTTAGAGGTAAGTCACCTTGAAATAGAGGTTAAAAAGGCCCCTAATACGAGAAATAAGGCCCCTCGAAATAAGAGGTAAAATACCCCTTAATTAATGCTATAAATAAGGCACCTCAAAATAGAGGTTAAAAAACCTTAACTCTAGAAATAAAGCACATAAAAATAGAGGTAAATAGGCCCTAATGCTATAAATAAGGCACCTAAAAATAGAGGTAAAAGAGCCTCTAATGCTACGAGTAATGCAACTCAAAATCGAGGTAAAAAAGCCTCTAATGCTATATATAAGGCTCCTAAAAATAGAGGTCAAAGAGCCTCTAATGCTAGAAGTAATGCACCTCAAAATCGAGGTAAAAAAGCCCCTAATGCTATATATAAGGCTCCTAGAAATAGAGGGCAAAGAGCTCCTAATGCTAATAGTAATGCAACTCAAAATAGAGGTCAAAAAGCCCTTAATGCTCTAAATAAGGCACCTAAAAAGAGAGGTCAAAGAGTCTCTAATGCTAGAAGTAATGCACCTCAAAGTAGAGGTCAAAAAGCCCTTAAGGCACCTAAAAAGAGAAGTCAAAGAGCCTCGAATGCTAAAAGTAATGCACCTCAAAATAGAGGAAAAAAGCCCTTAATGCTATAAATAAGGCACCTAAAAATAGAGGTCAAAGAGCGTCTAATGCTAGAAGTAATGCACCTCAAAATAGAGGTCAAAAAGCTCCTAATGCTATATATAAGGCTCCTAGAAATAGAGGTCAAAGAACTCCTAATGCTATAAATAAGGAACCTGAAAAGAGAGGTCAAAGAGCCTCTAATGCTAGAAGTAATGCACCTCAAAATCGAGGTAAAAAAAACCCTAATGCTATAAATATGGCACTAAAATAGAGGCCAAAGAGCCTCTAATGCTAGAGGTAAAGCACCTCAATATCGAGGTCAAAAACCCGTAAGGCTATAAATAAGGCACCTAAATATAGAGGTCAAAGAGCCTCTAATACTACAAGTTATGCCCCTTAAAATCGAGGTAAAAAAGCCCCTAATGCTATAAGTAAGGCACCAAAAAAAGAGAGGTCAAAGAGCCTCTAATGCTAGAAGTAATGCACCTCAAAATCGAGGTCAAAAAGCCCCTAATGCTATATATAAGGCTCCTAAAAGAGGTCAAAAAGCCTCTAATGCTATATATATGGCACCTAAAATAGAGGTCAAAGAACCTCTAATGCTAGAGTTAAAGCACCCCAAAATCGAGGTCAAAAACCCCTAATGCTATAAATAAGGCACCTAAAAGAGAGGTCAAAGAGCCTCTAATAATAGAAGTTATGTACCTCAATATCAAGGTCAAGAAGCCACTAATGCTATAAATAAGGCACCTAAAAATAGAGGTCAAAGAGCCTCTAATGCTAGAAGTAATGCACCTAAAAATCGAGGTAAAAAAGCCCCTAATGCTTTAAATAAGGCTCCTAAAAATAGAGGTCAAAGAGCCTCTAATGCTACAAGTAATGGGCCTCAAACTCGAGGTCAAAAAGCCCCTAATACTATAAATAAGGCACCAAAAAAAGAAAGGTCAAAGAGCCTCTAACGCTAGAAGTAATACACCTGAAAATCAAGGTCAAAAAGCCCCTAATGCTATACACAAGGCTCCTACAAATAGAGGTAAAAAAAAACCCTTAATGCTATATATAAGGCTTCTAAAAATAGAGGTAAGAGAGACTCCAATGCTAGAAGTAATGCTCCTCAAAATCGAAGTCAAAAAGCCCCTAATGCTATATATGACTCCTAAAAATAATGTAAAAAAGCCCCTAATGCTATAAATAAGACACCTAAAAACAAAGGTCAAAGAGCCTCTAATGCTACAGGTAATGGACCTCAAAATCGAGGTCAGAAAGCCCCTATTGCTATACACAGGGCTCCTACAAATAGAGGTCAAAAAGCCCTTAATGCTATATATAAGGCCCATAAAAATAAAGGTCAAAGAGCCTCTAATGCTAGAAGTAATGCACCTCAAAATCGAGGTTAAAAATGCCCTAATGTTAGAGATAAGACATATCAAAAGTGGTTAAAAAGCCCCTAATGCTAGAAATAAGACACCTCAAAATAGAAGTAAAAAGTCAGCTAAAGCTATAGATAAGGCACCTCAAAATAGAGGTGAAAATAACCCTAATGCTAGAGATAAGGCACCTCAAAATAGAGTTAAAAACATACTCTAATGCTAGAGATAAGGCACCTTGAAATACAGGTCGAAAAGCCTCTAATGCTAGAGATAAGGCATCTCGAAATAGAGGTCAAAAAGTCCCTAGTGCTAGAAATAAGACACCTCAAAATAAAGGTAAAAAAGCCCCTAATGCTAGAGATAAGGCACCTAAAAATAGAGGTAAAAAAGCTCCTAATGTTAGAGACAAGGCACTTCAAAATATAGGTCAAAATGCCCCTAATGCTAAAGATAAGGCACCTCAAAATAAAGTAAAAAAGCCCTTAATGCTAGGGGCTAGAGATAAGGCACCTCAAAATCAGAGGTCAAAAAGCCCCTAATGCTAGAGATAAGGCACCTGAAAATAGAGGTCATCTTCTTCTTTGTCTGCATCTTTTCCCACTTTTATGTGGGGTCGATGTTTCTGGCCAGCGTTTTCCATCTACCTCTGTCCAACACTTCATTACCGGTTAATCCCTTTGATCGAAAGTCATAAAGCCCCTAATTCTAAAGTTAAGGCACCTTAAAACAGAGGTCAAAGAGATCCTAATGCTAGGGATAAGGCACCTCAAAATATAGGTGAAAAAATCCCCAAATGCTAGAGATAAGGCACCTGGCACCTCAAAATCAGAGGTCAAAAAGCCCCCAATGCTAGAGATAAGGCACCTTAAAATAGAGGTCATAAAGTCCCTAACGCTAGAGATAAGGCCCCTAAAAATAAGAGGTAAAAAGCCCCTAAAGCTAGAGATAAGGCACCTTGAAATAAGAGGTCAAAAAGCCCCTAATACTAGAGATAAGGCATCTCTAAATAGAGGTCATAAAGCCCCTAAAGCTAAAGTTAACGTACGTAAACATAGAGGTAAAAAAGCCCCTAATGCTAGAGATAAGGCATCTCGAAATAGAGGCCATAAAGCCCCCAAACCTAAAGTTAAGGTACCAAAAAATAGAGGTAAAAAAAGCCTCTAATGCTTGAGATAAGGCACTTCAAAACAGAGGCCAAATATTCCCTAGTCCTAGAGATAAGGCATCTAGAAATAGAGGTCAAAAAGCCCCTAATGCAAGAGATAAGGCACATCAAAATAGAGGTAAAAAAACCCCTAATACTAGATGTAAGGCACCTAAAAATATAGGTCATAAAGCCCGTAAAGCTAAAGTTAAGGCACCTAAAAATAGAGGTTAAAGAACCTCAAATGCTAGAAGTAAGGCACCTCAAAATAAGAATAAAAAAGCCCCTGATGCTAGAGGTAAGGAACCTCAAAATGTGAGCCAAAGAGGTGCTACAATTAAATACAGCATATAATTCAGGTATCTTTTATGAATGAAATGACCCAGCTTCAGCCAGGTGAGTGGCTAACTAAACAGCCAGCATACCTGCTCCTCACCATGCAGGCTCCTGGTACTTAACACCCGTCAGCGAGTCCCAGACCTTTCATATATAGCCATCCATGTCTGGACTCCGATAGATCGGACACAAATACGGTTGTAACTTGGCAAGTAACAAAAAAAAAAAAAAAATATATATATATATACAGTATATATATATATATATATATATATATATATATATATATATATATATATATATATATATATATGTATATATATATGACTAACACTCTTGATTTTAATTAATGTAAGTATCAACCACAATGGCATCTAATATCGAATTCTATCTTTGAGAATGAATATCCACTAGAAATTCATTAATGAAAACAGCTTCTGGTTGGGCAGAAATTCGAATCTATGCCTCTTAGCCGAAACTGTGGTTGCAGAGACTGTAACCAACCACGCTATCAAGACTAATACAAGTTTATTACAAGTCTACCGTACATATTCCTGTCGAATTCAGGAATCTGTTCTTAGATTTGAAATAAACTCATCTCCACAATAATAGCTGATTAGTGTTTGCAACACGTTGTTATTGATATATATTCATGATAAATAACCACGTGTTGCAAACTCACTTATCAGCTATCACAGTGGAGAAGGGTTGATATCAAGTCTAAGAACAGATTCCTGAATTCGACAGGAATATGTACGGTAGACTTGTAATAAACTTGTATATATATATATATATATATATATATATATATATATATATATATATATATATATATATATAAAAGAGATAGAGAGGTCTTATCTCTTATTTTAAGAAATGCATTCGTTTTCGAGAATAGTTATTGAAAAATATAATCACACTGATATATTTGAATTCCTTAATATATTTTTATATGGAGAATCCTTAAATATTGTGGGAACTGACTATTCCAATTAATATACGTCGGAATGATATATCCTTTGTTTGCATTATTCTAGCAGCTGCTCTCTCTCTCTCTCTCTCTCTCTCTCTCTCTCTCTCTCTCTCTCTCTCTCTCTCTCTCTCTCTCTCCTGTTTGGACATTTCTTATGTTGAGTAATCCTGGATAATTGAACTGCTCCATAAGACAAATGAATCAGGTCACTTACAAACACCCAAGACCTTTACTAGGTAAACACGAACCATATCAAGAAACATCAAATTGCCGTTATCCTATCATGTCACTCCTTGACCTCCCCAAGGGAATGGCCAATTCCTTGGGGATTTCAAAGATCTTATGACAATTGAAAGACCCCAAGGAACTAACAGTCTCCTGTGGGAATGCTTAGGAGCACCTGCGCATTTAAACTGTTGCATTGTTCTGCATTATCCAAAGTTGCTGTCACTAGAGCCACTATTAACGTAATTAACGTAAACAGAAATTCCGCATTTTTATGTCTTTTTAGACAAAATATAGAAAATAGATTTGGCTTTCCAATGGGGCAGGACATAATATTCATAACTTATCTTATTTTTTCTTGAACTGGACATGTCAGATTAGTTTTGTCTACTATATGGATATTTTCATCATACCAGGGAAGTTATCGTACCAATCATCTTCAAATTATTTTTTTTTTCAAAGGACAGGAAATGCTCAAGGAAATGCCTCTTTTTTTTTTTTTTACGTGCTAGAAACGTCAAGGATAGACCATCGTTGGTGTAGGTGGACAGGGAGGCCATGGGGGTGGGGGTTTGACAGGTGAAAGGTATACGCGAAACTGTTGGAAAGGATGTGCTATTGGTGTATTGTACACCCGTCAACAAAAGCGGTGTCGCCTGGCCAGACCAGACTTGGAGAGATCATGCCCCTCTTGCCCTGAAAGGTGGCCGACATTAAACAACCGAGACATCATTAGGATGGTTCGAATGTGAGGAGGAGGGAAATTACCGATATCGCTCAAAGAAATGCGATGATGAATGAAATCTATATGAAAAGAGAGAAAACTTTTTTATTCTTTTAAGAAATTTAATCTAATATAATTTCGAAACTAATTCATCAAGAGATTTTATCATAACTTTTTATTTGAATTTTCCTATCCTATTTCTAAATAAAATTTTCTTGAATAATATTGGAACTGGCTATTTATATCACTATTCATAACACGGAAATATCCTTCGTTTGCATTTCCTAAGCATCCCCCCCCCCTCTCTCTCTCTCTCTCTCTCTCTCTCTCTCTCTCTCTCTCTCTCTCCACTCTACGCATTATATTTAGGCGCTAATAATATATCGTTTCAAATAGCATCTATTGGGTCACCAATCCTTAATAAGTGGCCTTTGTTCAAAATATCGAAGGTAATGAGGTTTAAAGATTTAGTTGTTGATTTCAGTGTTTTCCTTTGATTTCGATCATGAGCCACGTAGCTCGGTGTGGTTGGGGTCAGCTTTTGTCACGGGCTACTTGGCTCCGGCCCTCTTAGAGAAAATAGTATTTTTTGCTATATCAATTATATTAGTTTAAGGTTAGAGATTTAAAATGCATCATCAGTTAACATAATCTATATTGTTTCAGAAGTGATTGGTGAAAATAAAATATGTGAAATGACATGCAATGAAAGTTCATTGGTGCATTATTATAGTGATGTGGTATATAAGATGTAGGGTATAAAAGATTATACTATCAACTCATTGTTTACTCAAATTATCTGATTCGGCGTCAATAACCCTAGATATCTAGAGGACAGAAAACTCCTAATCAATCAATCAATCAATCAAATTATCGGGGCAAGTCACCCAATTCCAAGCGAACCCCCTTCCCTGGTGACGATTGCTCAATGCTTAAAGGTCCGAGTCTAGCTAGCTACACCCTTCCCAAGGCAAAAGGAAATATTTCCTTAGCAGTGACTCTTCGTATTGTCACGATTTTATTTGTCGTTTCATGACCTGATGTCCAACACCTTAAAAGTGTTCCCCCGGTAAGCTCTTCAAAAAATCCATTACTCTCGATATCTGTTCGATCAGTCTTTCGCATATTTACTTCGTTAATTATAGTTTTGATATAATTTTAAACGCCTGGAAAGAAAACTGTGTGAAATATTTTCATCTTGGTATTTCGTTTTTCATTGACTTAAAAACTTCCACCAGAAGGATCTCATCATAACTGAGAGACCTTTAAACCTCAAACATGTGGGGATGGGGGGTAGAAGGATATAAGCAGGTGGGGTTAAAGATGATGGTGGAGAGGTGGCAATTGGGTGATCTTAATGTATGGCTTGACGAGGTTTGCATATTAACATTTATGAAGTGATGATGATGATGGTAATACCCCTATTGATAACATTTAATATCAATGATTCCAACTCAATGAAAACGGGCATATATCGTTCAAAAAATTGTTTCTAGTTGGTCACTGAACATCTTTGGAACATGGGATCTTCACCCAAACGAAATATAAATCCAACACCAGCTTGCAAAGTAGTTAGCGGTCTTGTGTGATCCTTGGGCACATCCAATTACCATGAAATATTGGATACATAAGCATTTAGAGTTCTTATGACCTTATCTAACATATTCTTGAACGAGAGAGAGAGAGAGAGAGAGAGAGAGAGAGAGAGAGAGAGAGAGAGAGAGAGAGAGAG
>NC_090746.1:67583289-67615789 GCF_036898095.1 Palaemon carinicauda | reverse complement strand
AGAATTGTGTATTACAACTACAGGATCAACAGGAGGCTCTTCAGAACACCTTTATCTACAGCTGGTTTTGGTGGTTGCTGCAGAAGTTGTCGAGCTTTGAAGAACATAATGTACGCGCCTTGAATGATCCTTTGCTTGGGCTTTTGCAACGATGTCCTATAATTGGAGACTATTGGAACTAAGGTAATAAGAACGGAGACAGAATGGTTCAACTGAACGGTGAGCGACGTGTGGTTCTTCAACAGGATAGTCCCAAAATTCGACATTGAAGAAAGGACATATCCAGATCATATTGGTAAATATATTGTGTTGCTCGTCGTTTACTTTAGCGTGATGAAGTATGCAGAGAACATTTATTGCATTCCTGTCTTTACCCATCGTCCTGATGGACAAAGACATGGATGCCATCGATTTCTCTGAGGAATCTGACGAACTGAGGACATACGGCATTGAAATCTCTCTTGAAATCTAGAAGGAAACTAACGAACTAGGAAAGAATACGATGAAATCTCGAAGGAAATTGACGAACTAAGGAAACTGGAAGATGAAATATCAAAGGAAACCGAAAAACTAAAGAACTTGAAAAATTAGAACAGACAGTAGAGAACAGCAACGAAGACCTTTAAACGAAGACGTAAAATAGCCTTTAATGTTAGAGGTAAGTCACCTTGAAATAGAGGTTAAAAAGGCCCCTAATACGAGAAATAAGGCCCCTCGAAATAAGAGGTAAAATACCCCTTAATTAATGCTATAAATAAGGCACCTCAAAATAGAGGTTAAAAAACCTTAACTCTAGAAATAAAGCACATAAAAATAGAGGTAAATAGGCCCTAATGCTATAAATAAGGCACCTAAAAATAGAGGTAAAAGAGCCTCTAATGCTACGAGTAATGCAACTCAAAATCGAGGTCAAAAAGCCTCTAATGCTATATATAAGGCTCCTAAAAATAGAGGTCAAAGAGCCTCTAATGCTAGAAGTAATGCACCTCAAAATCGAGGTAAAAAAGCCCCTAATGCTATATATAAGGCTCCTAGAAATAGAGGGCAAAGAGCTCCTAATGCTAATAGTAATGCAACTCAAAATAGAGGTCAAAAAGCCCTTAATGCTCTAAATAAGGCACCTAAAAAGAGAGGTCAAAGAGTCTCTAATGCTAGAAGTAATGCACCTCAAAGTAGAGGTCAAAAAGCCCTTAAGGCACCTAAAAAGAGAAGTCAAAGAGCCTCGAATGCTAAAAGTAATGCACCTCAAAATAGAGGTAAAAAAGCCCTTAATGCTATAAATAAGGCACCTAAAAATAGAGGTCAAAGAGCGTCTAATGCTAGAAGTAATGCACCTCAAAATAGAGGTCAAAAAGCTCCTAATGCTATATATAAGGCTCCTAGAAATAGAGGTCAAAGAACTCCTAATGCTATAAATAAGGAACCTGAAAAGAGAGGTCAAAGAGCCTCTAATGCTAGAAGTAATGCACCTCAAAATCGAGGTAAAAAAAACCCTAATGCTATAAATATGGCACTAAAATAGAGGCCAAAGAGCCTCTAATGCTAGAGGTAAAGCACCTCAATATCGAGGTCAAAAACCCGTAAGGCTATAAATAAGGCACCTAAATATAGAGGTCAAAGAGCCTCTAATACTACAAGTTATGCCCCTTAAAATCGAGGTAAAAAAGCCCCTAATGCTATAAGTAAGGCACCAAAAAAAGAGAGGTCAAAGAGCCTCTAATGCTAGAAGTAATGCACCTCAAAATCGAGGTCAAAAAGCCCCTAATGCTATATATAAGGCTCCTAAAAGAGGCCAAAAACCCTCTAATGCTATAAATATGGCACCTAAAATAGAGGTCAAAGAACCTCTAATGCTAGAGTTAAAGCACCCCAAAATCGAGGTCAAAAACCCCTAATGCTATAAATAAGGCACCTAAAAGAGAGGTCAAAGAGCCTCTAATAATAGAAGTTATGTACCTCAATATCAAGGTCAAGAAGCCACTAATGCTATAAATAAGGCACCTAAAAATAGAGATCAAAGAGCCTCTAATGCTAGAAGTAATGCACCTAAAAATCGAGGTAAAAAAAGCCCCTAATGCTATAAATAAGGCACCTAAAAATAGAGGTCAAAGAGCCTCTAATGCTACAAGTAATGGGCCTCAAACTCGAGGTCAAAAAGCCCCTAATGCTATAAATAAGGCACCAAAAAAAGAAAGGTCAAAGAGCCTCTAACGCTAGAAGTAATACACCTGAAAATCAAGGTCAAAAAGCCCCTAATGCTATACATAAGGCTCCTACAAATAGAAGTAAAAAAAACCCTTAATGCTATATATAAGGCTTCTAAAAATAGAGGTAAGAGAGACTCCAATGCTAGAAGTAATGCTCCTCAAAATCGAAGTCAAAAAGTCCCTAATGCTATATATGACTCCTAAAAATAATGTAAAAAAGCCCCTAATGCTATAAATAAGACACCTAAAAACAAAGGTCAAAGAGCCTCTAATGCTACAGGTAATGGACCTCAAAATCGAGGTCAGAAAGCCCCTTTTGATATACACAGGGCTCCTACAAATAGAGGTCAAAAAGCCCTTAATGCTATATATAAGGCCCATAAAAATAAAGGTCAAAGAGCCTCTAATGCTAGAAGTAATGCACCTCAAAATCGAGGTTAAAAATGCCCTAATGTTAGAGATAAGACATATCAAAAGTGGTTAAAAAGCCCCTAATGCTAGAAATAAGACACCTCAAAATAGAAGTAAAAAGTCAGCTAAAGCTATAGATAAGGCACCTCAAAATAGAGGTGAAAATAACCCTAATGCTAGAGATAAGGCACCTCAAAATAGAGTTAAAAACATACTCTAATGCTAGAGATAAGGCACCTTGAAATACAGGTCGAAAAGCCTCTAATGCTAGAGATAAGGCATCTCGAAATAGAGGTCAAAAAGTCCCTAGTGCTAGAAATAAGACACCTTAAAATAAAGGTAAAAAAGCCCCTAATGCTAGAGATAAGGCACCTAAAAATAGAGGTAAAAAAACTCCTAATGTTAGAGACAAGGCACTTCAAAATATAGGTCAAAATGTCCCTAATGCTAAAGATAAGGCACCTCAAAATAAAGTAAAAAAGCCCTTAATGCTAGGGGCTAGAGATAAGGCACCTCAAAATCAGAGGTCAAAAAGCCCCTAATGCTAGAGATAAGGCACCTGAAAATAGAGGTCATCTTCTTCTTTGTCTGCATCTTTTCCCACTTTTATGTGGGGTCGATGTTTCTGGCCAGCGTTTTCCATCTACCTCTGTCCAACACTTCATTACCGGTTAATCCCTTTGATCGAAAGCCATAAAGCCCCTAATTCTAAAGTTAAGGCAGCTTAAAACAGAGGTCAAAGAGATCCTAATGCTAGGGATAAGGCACCTCAAAATATAGGTGAAAAAATCCCCAAATGCTAGAGATAAGGCACCTGGCACCTCAAAATCAGAGGTCAAAAAGCCCCCAATGCTAGAGATAAGGCACCTTAAAATAGAGGTCATAAAGTCCCTAACGCTAGAGATAAGGCCCCTAAAAATAAGAGGTAAAAAGCCCCTAAAGCTAGAGATAAGGCACCTTGAAATAAGAGGTCAAAAAGCCCCTAATACTAGAGATAAGGCATCTCTAAATAGAGGTCATAAAGCCCCTAAAGCTAAAGTTAACGTACGTAAACATAGAGGTAAAAAAGCCCCTAATGCTAGAGATAAGGCATCTCGAAATAGAGGCCATAAAGCCCCCAAACCTAAAGTTAAGGTACCAAAAAATAGAGGTAAAAAAAAGCCTCTAATGCTTGAGATAAGGCACTTCAAAACAGAGGCCAAATATTCCCTAGTCCTAGAAATAAGGCATCTAAAAATAGAGGTCAAAAAGCCCCTAATGCAAGAGATAAGGCACATCAAAATAGAGGTAAAAAAACCCCTAATACTAGATGTAAGGCACCTAAAAATATAGGTTATAAAGCCCGTAAAGCTAAAGTTAAGGCACCTAAAAATAGAGGTTAAAGAACCTCAAATGCTAGAAGTAAGGCACCTCAAAATAAGAATAAAAAAGCCCCTGATGCTAGAGGTAAGGAACCTCAAAATGTGAGCCAAAGAGGTGCTACAATTAAATACAGCATATAATTCAGGTATCTTTTATGAATGAAATGACCCAGCTTCAGCCAGGTGAGTGGCTAACTAAACAGCCAGCATACCTGCTCCTCACCATGCAGGCTCCTGGTACTTAACACCCGTCAGCGAGTCCCAGACCTTTCATATATAGCCATCCATGTCTGGACTCCGATAGATCGGACACAAATACGGTTGTAACTTGGCAAGTAACAAAAAAAAAAAAAAAATATATATATATATACAGTATATATATATATATATATATATATATATATATATATATATATGTATATATATATGACTAACACTCTTGATTTTAATTAATGTAAGTATCAACCACAATGGCATCTAATATCGAATTCTATCTTTGAGAATGAATATCCACTAGAAATTCATTAATGAAAACAGCTTCTGGTTGGGCAGAAATTCGAATCTATGCCTCTTAGCCGAAACTGTGGTTGCAGAGACTGTAACCAACCACGCTATCAAGACTAATACAAGTTTATTACAAGTCTACCGTACATATTCCTGTCGAATTCAGGAATCTGTTCTTAGATTTGAAATAAACTCATCTCCACAATAATAGCTGATTAGTGTTTGCAACACGTTGTTATTGATATATATTCATGATAAATAACCACGTGTTGCAAACTCACTTATCAGCTATCACAGTGGAGAAGGGTTGATATCAAGTCTAAGAACAGATTCCTGAATTCGACAGGAATATGTACGGTAGACTTGTAATAAACTTGTATATATATATATATATATATATATATATATATATATATATATATATATATATATATATATATATATATATATATATATATATATATAAAAGAGATAGAGAGGTCTTATCTCTTATTTTAAGAAATGCATTCGTTTTCGAGAATAGTTATTGAAAAATATAATCACACTGATATATTTGAATTCCTTAATATATTTTTATATGGAGAATCCTTAAATATTGTGGGAACTGACTATTCCAATTAATATACGTCGGAATGATATATCCTTTGTTTGCATTATTCTAGCAGCTGCTCTCTCTCTCTCTCTCTCTCTCTCTCTCTCTCTCTCTCTCTCTCTCTCTCTCTCTCTCTCTCTCTCTCGAGTTCTAGAATAAGTTAGATAAGATCACAAGAACTCTCCAAATGCTTAAACTAAATCGCTCTACCAAAGAGCAAATGGAGTCTCTGCGAATGGACTAAAACGTCTTTGAGACATCCAAAATCCTTGTAACACTTTCTCTCTCTCTCTCTCTCTCTCTCTCTCTCTCTCTCTCTCTCTCTCTCTCTCTCTCTCTCTCTCTCTCTCTCTCTCTCTCTCTCTCTCTATATATATATATATATATATATATATATGTATATACATATATGTATATATATACATATATATAACCTGTATCCAATATTTTATATTATTTGAATGTTCCCAAGGATCACAGAAGACAGCTAACTACTTTGCAAGTTGGTGTTGGAATTGTATTTCTTTCGGGTGAAGATCTCATGTTCCAAAGATGTTCAGTGACCACCTAAAAATAATGTTAGAACGATATATGGCCGTTTTCATTGAGTTGGAATCATTGATATTAAATGTTATCAATAGGGGTATTACCATCATCATCATCACTTCATAAATGTTAATATGCAAACCTCGTCAAGCCATACATTAAGATCACCCAATTGCCACCTCTCCACCATCATCTTTAACCCCACCTGCTTATATCCTTCTACCCCCATCCCCACATGTTTGAGGTTTAAAGGTCTCTCAGTTATGATGAGATCCTTCTGGTGGAAGTTTTTAAGTCAATGAAAAACAAAATACCAAGATGAAAATATTTCACACAGTTTTCTTTCCAGGTGTTTAAAATTATATCAAAACTATAATTAACGAAGTAAATATGTGAAAGACTGATCGAACAGATATCGAGAGTAATGGATTTTTTGAAGAGCTTACCGGGGGAACACTTTTAAGGTGTTGGACATCAGGTTATGAAACGACAAATAAATTCGTAATAATACGAATACTCAATGCTAACGAAATATTTCCTTTTGCCTTGGGAAGGGTGTAGCTAGCTAGACTCGGACCTTTAAGCATTGAGCAATCGTCACCAGGGAAGGGGGTTCGCTTGGAAATGAGCGACTTCCCCAGATTATTTGATTGATTGATTGACTAGGAGTTTTTTGTCATCCTGACATCTAAGGTTATTGACACCGAACCAGATAATTTAAGTAAACAATGTGTTGATAGTTTAATCTTTTACACCCTACATCCAATATACCATATCATCACTATAATAATGCACCAATGAACTTTCATTGCATGTCATTTCACATATTTTATTTTAAACAATCACTTCTGAAACAATATAGATTATGCATTTTAAATCGCCAACCTAAGACTAATATAATTGATATAGCAAAAAATACTATTTTCTCTAAGAGGGCCGGAGCCAAGTAGCCCGTGACAAAAGCTGACCCCAACCACACCGAGCTACGTGGCTCATGATCGAAATCAAAGGAAAACACTGAAATCAACAACTAAATCTTTAAACCTCATTACCTTCGAAATTTTGAACAAAGGCCACTTATTAATGATTGGTGACCCAATAGATGCTATTTGAAACGATATTTTATTAGCCCATACATATAATACGTAGGCTACAGTGTGTATGTATGTAGAGAGAGAGAGAGAGAGAGAGAGAGAGAGAGAGAGAGAGAGAGAGAGAGAGAGAGAGAGAGAGCAATTGCTTAAAAAAATGCAAACGAAGGGTATTTCCGTGTTATGAATATTAATATGATAGTCAGTTCCAATATTATTCAAGAAAATTTTATTTATAAATAGGATAGGAAAATTCAAATAAAAAGTTATGATGATATTAGATTACATTTCTTAAAAAGATAAAAAAAAATTCTCTCTCTTCATCGCATTTCTTTGAGTAATATCGGTAATTTCCCTCCTCCTCACATTCGAACCATCTTAACGATGTCTCGGTTGTTTAATGTCGCCCACCTTTCAAGGCAAGAGGGGCATGATCTCTCCAAGTCAGGTCTGGCCAGGCGACACCGGTTTTGTTGACGGGTGTACTCTACGTACCAATACAGAACGGTGATTACGGTTATCAACCGATTGTTTTAACTAAGAAATATGACTAAATTTAACTCGTTTGTTTTAACTTTGGGATACCATTATATTTCTTATGATTTGTTTTAGCCGAGAAACATCACTATATCTCAAACCATTGTTTTAAACGAGAAACAATAAACGGATTTTGAGCGAAGCGAAAAATCTATTTTTGGGTGAGATGGCCATGTCGTCCTGATGGAAGTTCCTGAAAGTAGCTTCCTAAGGGATACATGTACTACAGTGATATTCCCAGAGAATTTTACCTTTAGGTATCCAGAATTCTAACTCCTGGCGCGAATATCCTTAAATTTTCTCTCAAGGATATCGCATAATATCAGAGGACGTATTCTTGACACGCCACATAGCAATCGGCACCCCTAATAGCGTTTACGCTTCGAGGAGGTGTGGCAAAATAAAAGGGAGCCGTATCAAGGCTACCCCCATTCTCTTACTACTATTGAGTATGATAACCGCGCCATTCCCACGATGGCGGACATTCCTTGTAGCATTGAACATGGTGTTACAGATACAGTACCACGGGAGGGATACTGTGAAGATCTTTTCTTTTTAGAAGAGATGGGTAGGTTCATCAGGACGACATGGCCATCTCACCCAAAAATAGATTTTTCGCTTCGCTCAAAATCCGTTTTTTGGGCTCAAGCCATGTCGTCCTGATGGAAGCATACCAGAGCATTAGTGTATCTGTGGATTTTCATCAGTGCCTTAACCTTACAGCAACCTTTTCTATGGTCATGGGGACCAATTGAGACAAGTGACGTCACCGTTATTCGTCATCATCACTAATCATAAACAATGTTAGTGCTTCCTGCCTCCTACAGGGAAGAGTCATCTAGACAGTAGAAAAGGGGTCTCGAGGTTAACATATATTGTATGACCAAACATAAGTATACACTGAATATACAAATATTCTCATAGTTGTATATTTCTGAAATAGCATCAGTGTCTCTTATATCTATTATTTGTGAGCATACAATTATATGAGGAATACTTACTTTGGTAAGTCGAAGAACTCTGGCATGTATACATACAATTGTCTGGCGAAAGCGGACGCACTACATTCTAATAGACATTTATTCCTAATAAATGACTAAAAGAGATGGTTAGTAAAACGAATGTAGTATGACAATGGGATTATACCTGTAACGAGTACAGAAACTATATTTCTTTCTTGAAAGGAAGAAATGATGAGTGCCACTCTCAGACTGAAGAAAATTTATAAAACAATTTCTCTTCATAATTCCTGTACTGGTTACTTCTATCTGCACTGTGTACTACGTACACCGGCACTAGTGCTATCTGTATAATTCCACACCTGGGATTTTGAACAGAGCTAGTGTCACCATGGTAACACTTAATCAAGAGAGGTCACACCTAAGAAGGGTGACCGCTTCTCCCTTTAATTGACAGTCCCAGTCAATTAGCTGTTCATCGTAGAATTAGACGGCAGGTTAAATATTCTACCCGACGTCACAACATACTGCTTCAGATCATGGATTTGCTTAGCGTAGTGTTTGTAGAACACTCTGGATGATTCTCACCCAGTACATGTGCGAGGACATGTGAGGTCCCAAGCCATTAACTGTTTACCACAGTAATTAGGGGGCAGGTTTTAATACACTACCTGCCACCACTACGAAGTGTTCCAGTTCATGCACTTGTTTTGCATAGTGTTTGTAAAACACTCTGGATGATTTCCATCCAGTGTATGAACGAAGACGCTCAAAGTCCATATACTGAAAGAAATTCAGTGATGAAGCAATCTTTCTCGGATCATGACCTGCGGGAGTACTGTCCGGATCCGCTCTACGAATAAAGTAGGTGAGCTTCGCCCTTAGTTGTTTCAGGGATAAATTTGATCCAAAAGTTTCTCCTTTAAAGAGCTGTCCTCCCCTGAAGTCTGAAGTTCTACGAAGATAGACCTTTAGACACTCTACAGGACATAGAGAGACATCTTCCTTCAGAGGGCAGACTCTCCAGGGACCCCATCTCTTAGTGGGTAGCTCGTTTTTAGCGAGAAAGGATGGATCAGGAAAGAGATTCAGTTCTCCCACTTCCGTGAACTGAATGTGACCCTCATCTCTGGATAGGGCCACTATTTCACTAACTCTAGCCCCAGAGGCTATAGCAAATAGAAAAATAACCTTTTGGGTTAGATCCTTAAGAGAACAATCTTCATTGTTCACAGATGAGGCATAGTGTAGGACCTTGTCCAAAGACCAAGAGATGGGCTTTGGTGGTACTGCAGGCCTAAGCCTAGCACATGCCTTCGGAATCTTATTAAAGATTTCATTCGCCAGATCCACTTGAAAAGCATATAGGAGAGGCCTAGTCAAGGCCGACTTGCACGTATTTATCGTATTGGCCGCCAGACCTTGGCTATGAAGGTGGACAAAGAAGGACAGACAGAAGTTCATTGAAATTTCTTTCGGTCCTTTTGCTTTCACAAACGCAACCCACTTTTTCCAGGAAGACTCATATTGTCTTCTAGTTGACTTAGCCTTGTATTCTTCTAAGAATTCTATATTGCCTTTTGAGATCCCAAATCTTTTTCTAACCGCTAGAGTAAAATCCTGAAATGAAGGGTTTGGGTTCTCTGTGATAAAACGAAGGCAGTTAATTTCTGAACCTTCGGAAATATACCTAGGATCAGAGCTAGGACCAACCTCATTTTCAACTTCTTCATATCGTCTATCAGCCCCACTAGAGGATCCTCGTATGGGGCTACATATCGAGGTAGTTTCTTGAAGATGCTCGTGACGAAGAAGTCGAATTGCAGTTCCGGGACTTGTTCCCATCTGGGAGGGAATAGGTCTGCGTCCATGGACCATTCCAACTCTATCGACTTGGACTGAAATAGAGCATCCACCATCACATTGTGGATCAGTTGTAAATGAACTGCTGGCAGGTGCCATCCCTTTAAGAAAAGGATGGGTAACTTCACATAGACTGTATGAGACGTTCAATTGTGACGTCTTATTATCGCTTCAGTGTCCCAGATCAGTCGTAGGAAGTCTGATCTGTGTGGAGGGGGCTTCCCCACTCATGATAGGACTAGCAGAGTCTTGGGGCTTTCGTGCTTTAATTTTTGTTAGAGAAGCGATTAAAGAGGGACCTTTATCAGTCTTTTTTTTATCTCTTCAAGCGTTTGATGCGTGTTTTCTCCAGGCTCTTAATGCATCTTTTCGCTGTGCTCTTTGCACTAGGTCTGTCACTATTGCGAACTGGAGAAAATTTAGCGCTTGCCCCTGTTGGCGTCTTGGAAATATGACTGATTACCTTAGTCTCTTGACAGACCTCGCGAGCTCCTTTTATATTCCCAAGGGAAAGGAGAGTTGATGTGAGTGTGGGCTTCAATGGTTTTTCAGCCATTGAAACCCTTGAGCTGGAGAAAGTCGAGACTTCTAGAAGCTTATCTTGCATCCGTGATGTCCCGGGAACCTAGTCATTTCTTTGAATGCACATTGGCCAGCCACTTCGGGTGCTGCCCCCCCCCCCCCCAGCCTCTCGTTCAGGTATATTAACGCCTGAACCATTTCTAGGCTTGACTTTCACGTGACTAACTTTGTCAATCCTATGAAGATACTTAAGACCTTGAGTCCGACACGTATCTTTCCTAGGATGAATGTTACTATCTGTAACATGAATTCTAGATAGGAGGAAGGGGGGTGGTTGACTGGAAGGTTCCGCAGGACACCTTTCAGGTCTGACAAGACTACGAACACCCCTATTTGGAACAAGGTCCATATCTTCGGAAGGATTAACATTCAGAACTTGCTGTTTTCTATGAACTTGTTGAGTGGCGACAAGTTCAGAATGACTCAGAGATTTCTTGAGTCCTTCTCATGAACACAAAACAGCCTTCCCTGGAACTCGATGGGCTATAGTTTTCTTACCACCTGTATGCTCTATAGCTTTCAGGTATACTCCTCCAGGAGGATTTTGAATTGTAGGAGAAGGTAAGGAAATGATGGTGGGGACATTTCTGTTTCCCATCAAGGGCTCATCTTGAATAGGCTTTGGACCGAAGGATCGAAGGTCCTGCGATCCTGAAAGAATGTTCCTCCTAGCAGAAGCGTCTTCATGCTTCGAATAGTCAGTAGGTTTAGACTTTTGACCATCTGCCTGTGGCATCGTGGTCACTGGAATAGTGGGATGTTGTTGAGCAGCCCGGATCTTTCCAGCATTTTCGATCTTCTCTTTAGGTTGGGGACCCACAACCATGGAAGATTTTCTCTTTGAAAGGATACCCCATTTTTGGAGAAGACTTATGTTCTCCATGGTGGCGTTCTTAATTACTTTCCTTATTACCTCGTGTGGGAAGAGGTCTTTACCCCAGATGTTGGAAGATATTAGCTTCCTTGTTTCGTGTTTCACTGTTGCAGCAGCGAACACAAACTCTCTACATGCTCTCCTAGCCTTCATAAAGGCGTAAAGGTTCTTCACTAAGGTAGCCATATGCATTTTGGCTATGACCATGAGCATGTCTGGGGTATTTTCGTAGTTTGAACACAACTCTATGTAGTTTTGTAGAGAAAGGGAGGTCGCAAGTCTCACCTTTGACTCTTGTTCATTATACAAGAGCAACTCAGATAATTTAGGGAGACATACATTAAATTGTCGACTTGCAACATCCGCGTCTAATTTTCCTACTGAAAAGGTCAAATGGACTTCCTTCCAATCCTTTTCCTGTCCGGGAAAAGCTGGTAACAAAGGCTTGCACTCTTCGAGTGTGGGACATGGATTACCCGCCTCTACTGCTTTGGCAACAGATGTAAATGCCTTCCCCGTAAAGGGGAATGAGAGGGAAGTAGGAGCAAGAAAGGAAGGGTGTCTGTTATTTAGTGAGAATACCTTCGACTCTGAATAACCCGCCTTTTTCAGACTACCTGAGAGGATAGTCTGTGCCTTATCATGGTCGAGAATCATGACCTCCTTTGGTTCCGTTCCTTTTCTTGACTTTGGTTCGTACTTCAGTCGAACCCAACAATTAGGGAAAGCATCAAAGCTTGGTCAAAATCGAATTTTGTCCAAAGGAACAGCACCCATTTTCTCTGAGATGTAGAGATTGCCATTTAAAATCGGCATCTGCTCCGCAAACCTCCAGGGATTGGTTTTGGAGCATGTTGGTAGGTCTTGATCCATGGGTCGTTTGACTGACCCCTGGGAAGTGACAAGAGAAGCTTTGCGAGGCTCTATCTTGCGTTTTACTTCCTGCTTTTCGTTTTGTTTACGAAAGCTCTCTATCTGACTCTTCAGTTGGATACATAATTGTACCATTTTATCCAATAGAGGGGTAGAAGACGAAGATGTCGACATCGATGGCTCTATAACCGGCATAGGCGGAGGAAATTCCGACACGACATTTTTCTCTTCTACCTTGGGGCACTTCTTGCCCTCAATCCCAAAGGTTTTCTGGCCGTCAGGGGATGTAGTTGGCTCCTGAGGTACTACTATTTCCTTACTTGCTTTCGGAAATAGTAGCTTACGCATCCTATCATTAGGTAGGAAAGGTCCCGGAGGGATTTTTTGGAAGCCTCTCACCCAGTTGCGTAATTTGTATTGAGCTGTATCCCTAGTCTCCGTAGACTTGGGATTTTCAAAACCTTCAGACATTAATGTCCGACATATATTGCAAACCAGTGGGTTCCAATAATGTAGGGATCCGGAAATAATATTGCAGGGGGCATGAAACCTGCAAGTAATATGACCGTAAAAATACTTACTCTTGGCCTGGCAGAGGACTGCAGCACAAGGTATCTGGTGTTCCTCCTGTAAAGAAAGGAAAACCAAATGAGTATACAAAGGATTATCTCCCTGATAATCAATATGCAAAGGTCATCTACAACAGAATAGCTTAGGATAGTAAGCTATAAAGGGATAGTAGGAGATACATACTTGTGTACCCCTGTGAGCAAATGCTGTTACCTCCCCTCAGTATTAACTACATGGAGATTCCTCTATTGAGTAACTCCAAGTAGAAGGGCTCTTACCCCTAGGGGTAGAGAAGTACCAATTCACTGTCCCAAAATAATGTTAATACTGTGGGGTCAGGATGACTGATTCTCAATCAGAATATTGAAGAAAACTATTCATTCAATATATGAGCGGTACCAGCGGAATGCTCGTACAAGGGTACCCAAGGTATGTCAGAAATTACTACTGTATAATGGTACTGTAGTTTTCTATTTGCAGTAAGTCTATATTGCAATTTACTGGCTACTGTACATCATGTATTGTAGTCTAGTCATAATACTGCCTTCATAGTAGCATATGACAGTACGGTCCATCTAGCATGAAGCCAGCTGGACTAGGGAAAATAAAGACATATATTTGTATATCCCACTCAGCCTATTTGCTGTAGCCTTCCTTACTATATTAAAATATAGAGTTTCCTGATCAGGGAGACTCAAGGATAAAGGCTCTACCCTTTAAGGGTTAGGAGTGTATCACTCCTGCCTTGAAGTTATTTAATATTGTAGGGTAATCCGAATACTGATTTCTAATCAGGATATTAAAGAAATCATATTCATTCAATGTGGGATTGGGTTCAGCAAATGCCTGTGTTGGATATCCAAGATATATTGGAAATAACTACTAGTATAAAATATATAGTAGTTTTCTATCTGCAGTATATTCTATACAGTAGATATACTGGTTACTTGTATAACATATACTGTAGTTCAGCCGGCATGTTGCCGGCATAACTAGGTCTTGCCGGCATATCTAGTATGCTAGCTAGAGAGAGAGATAGCATGGAGGAAAGGCTACTCATTTACTGTACCATTCAGGCTTCCATCCAGCTACAGTACTATTGCCGGTAAGGTGCCGCCAAAACACTGCCGGCAGGCTAGCCTCCGGCAGTATCAGTACAGTCGGCGTGCTGCCATCTAAGTCAGCACTTATCTGTACTGTCCTGGCCGGCGGCAATCCAGCAACAGAACTTGTGAATAGCAGTCCAAGGGAGAACTGAAGAACCTTGGGGATAGTAAGGGACTTCCCACTCTCAGCCATCATGGCTGCCGGCAGCCGCCAGATGCCGGCAGCCGCCAGATGCCGGTAGCCGCCAGTTGTCGGCAGCCATCTTGGCTGCCGACAGTCATCGGCTAAAGGTAGGGACCATAGCTGCCGACAGATGATGTGGTTGCCGGCAGTATGCATTGCCGTCAGCAAATGTCATGGCTAGAGAGGGAGTCTGGCCGGCTCCGGCAACCTACCGGTAATGGTAAGGTTGCAAGATGCCGGCCCAAAGAAAGACAATGGCTTGGCCATCAAAAGTGGACAGAGAGGTAGGGAACAGGGTCCTGTATAGAGTGTGAAAGGAACTGACAAAATTGTCAGTCCTACCACCTGTTAAAAGAAACTCTGTTTCAGTATCGGCAGAATCCTAGGTGACAGGAGAGTCTCAGTTCTCCATCCTAGAGATTGCCGACACAGTTAAGGGGATGGCGGAATTGCCGCCTCCTCTCAACAAGGGAAAAACAGAGTTCCAGTGCCGCGTCATCCTAGGCAAAAGATCACTCTTCAGCCTAGAGGACTGCGGCACAGGACTAGTCTTTTAGTCGCAAGGAGAAGATGGTATCCGACCACTACTTTGAGTGCGGCTAGGGAGGGCTAATCTCCATTGCCGTAAAATTCTCTGGGAATATCACTGTAGTACATATATCCCTTAGGAAGCTACTTTAAGGAACTTCCATCAGGAAGACATGGCTTGAGCCCAAAAATTTATCTAATTCCATTTCTTTTAACTGCGAAACATTACTAATCTCAACCGATTGTTTAAACTAAGAAACATTACTATTCAGTATTTCATTCGTTTACTTTAACTGAGAAACATCACTATATTTCATTCAATGTTTAAACTAAGAAACATCACTACATTTTACTAAGGTAAGGGGGAAGTCATACCCTGGTGAGAGTAGGGTGCGTGTGTATCTATCTAAATATTTAGCCGCCATTTTTGACAGTTTCGTACACTAATGACAAATATTTGGGGTTACTTTTAAAAAGTCCAAAATTTTTGCTGAAACTCATTTACGAATAAGGAAAATCATTTTAATATTTAATGATAAATTTACATTAACATTAGCATTTCCTAAATTTACCTTAATATTAACACTTTCAGACGTCGAGACATACAAGGATTCGCAAAACTAACCCAACCTCGCAAGAATGGTAAAACAAGTGATTCAGGAGACACAAAGGGAGGAAGAGAGTTCAAATCCCAGGTCTATTCATCCTACCCTCTTTACGTGCGGATTTTTTAAAAATCGTAACATTTCCACCCACTTCTGTTACATTCCTGTCCTTGAAAACTTCCATTTTTCAAAATTCCCATAAACTATATTAGGTTAACCAAGAAGCATAGATTTATTAAATAAAATTTGAATTTTTTTCTATTTATCAATGGTTCTTAGCTAATCTATTTTTTCAATCATAAATTACCTCTCCTGAATTTATTTAGTCCAGCTCTATAGGAGTTAATTTTGACTTCTTATGCTGATAAATCTCCTCCCTCGAGAAGGCAAGGTTCACATTCATGCCAGTTAACATAAGCGTTCATTCTACAATAGTGTACACGACCCGTCAAAAATGATGGCTAAATATGTAGGAAAATGTGCACACTTGCGCACGAACGCACACACGCTCGCATATTCAACCCTTCCCAACCCTTCTTCCTTTCTAACTTCAACATGGCAATTGCGGTTACCGAGTGTATCTTACGAGATACCCCCTCTAACAAGGTTATGACAACTCCCTCTCCCCCTACCCGAGGGATGGAGAGAGACCGGGTAGTTATGCGTTTGGCCATGCCACTCAGCGTGGCCGGAATTAGAAGAAAAAAAAATATATATATATATATATATATAGAGAGAGAGAGAGAGAGAGAGAGAGAGAGAGAGAGAGAGAGAGAGAGAGAGAGAGAGAGAGAGAGAGCCGAACACTTGCTCTTTATTTTATAAGGGAGATAATGACTCTTACCAATTATTCAAAATACATGAAATTCATAGGAACTATCCTAAAAGCCCACTAACACGTTAAGCAACACGGATTGAGGGAAATCTGAGAGGAAACAAAGAGAGACTGACTAAGATAAAAAAAAAATATGCTTATCAATTGTGACATACATATTACGTAAATCTATCTCCCGAGATATGGGGTAGATTCTATGGGCCACTCAAGAGTCTATGGGAAAATCTTTGGAATCTATTGATATAAATAGTGAGGTTACTATAGTCAACAGGCAGTTATTGGTAGAAATTCGACCTACTTTGATAATACGATGAATACGTGGTCCGTCAAAGCAGGTTAGAGAATACATAGTTTTATATATATATATATATATATATATATATATATATATATATAAATATATATATATATATATATATATATATATATATATATATATATATATATATATATATATGACGTTCCTAGACCTAAGATACGGTGAATTCTATATTAAGAAGTGTTTGTGAATTGATAATATAAAGCATGGAACATGAAAGCCGCGTGTCTTAGTGACAAAACTTTATATATATGTATATACACACACACACACACATATATATATATATGTATATATATATACCTATATGTATGTATGTATATGTATATATATATATATATATATATATATATATATATATATATATGTATATATTTACATATGTATGTATATATATGTATATATTTATATATGTATATACATACATACATACATACATATATATATATATATATATATATATATATATATATATATATATTTATACATATAAGCTATAGGGTATATCTTTTCTGAATAAGAATATCTAAACGTGGAGAAAGGGTTTATATATCACCGTGATCAGCAGAGCTGCACTAGTCAGATCCACACAAACTTAGGTCGGTTTTCTGTGAGCCATCAGACAAAAATATCCCACTATCACCAATTCGCACTGGTCAGCGTGGTAATGAAATCTGGCAAAACCCCAGACATAATGACATGTCAACTAGAAACAGATGCACTACTTTTAGGAGTGTGTGTGTGTGTATAAACATATATATATATATATATATATATATATATATATATATATATATATATATATAATATATATGTATATATATATATATATATATATATATATATATATATATATATATATATATATATATGTGAGTGTGTGTGTGTGTGTGCACGAATAATTACTGCTGTCGATAATAGATTAAGTGGAAATATGTATCCATAGAAGGACTTTTAAAAGTTTCTTTTTGTTTTCCAGCACTAGCAGCAAGTGCAGCCTTGTTGCTTATACGTCCGGCAGAGGCGCTAGGTGAGGAAGAACTACAGTATACCTTCCATATTTTTTAAACTTTAAAGCATCTTACGGCAGGGTATAAGTCAGAGAATTTGTAATGAACTGTTTATGTGACAGAATCCAGAGGTTCATATCGGGTGTCTCTTTCACCTTTGAAAATTTTATCACGCTTATGCGATACCACAGGGAGGTTAGATTTAATTTCCTTTTAGAATTTGAAATTTGGATTCATTAGCAATGAATCATAACCTATTCTTTTCTCGATTTCATAAAAGGAAGATATTACTTGAACAAGAAAGATGGGGTATTGATAATAATAATAATAATAATAATAATAATAATAATAATAATAATAATAATAATATTAAAACAAATCAAAAGAACAACACATTAACATTAGTAAACAACTAATATCTGTCTTAACGAGATAGTCTTTGTCTTTGTCGTAGTTATTATTGTGGATATCATTATGATTGTTGTTTTTGTGGTGGTTATTTGCTAAAAGAAATCCCTACATCCATATAACGATGCAATCGTTTCCCTTTATCAGCCTGCGAGCTCCCGTACGAAGACATAGGAGGAAGGTGTCTCTTCGTGGATCCTCTGGTGTCCGACACCTGGTACAACATGAGGCTGTTCTGCAGAACTCTAGGAGCAGGGGGCCAACTCGTTAAGATCGACTCTGCCAATCTCCTGGCAGATATCATCGATTATATAAACAGATATCGTGAGTTCGTTGATTGAGTCGCTTTTCGGAAGGGAAACCCGTCTCTTGAGAAAAAAATAGTTTTTGGCGAGGTGTTTTTTTTTCAGATAGGTCACTCCTGTCTCTGGAGAAGGTCGCTTTGAAAAAGTTTATAATTAATGAAGCAGTTTTGGAAAGATTCTTTTTTTAATAGCTAAAAGTTTCTTTGTTTCTCGAAAAGTCAAAATTATCTATGGAAAATAGGCAGTTATTGGGAAAAAAATTCCTTGAATGGTCAAAAGTGTCTCTCTAGAAAAGACAGTTTTGAGAAGATCGTTTTTATGGCCGTTTCTTAACAATAAAAAGTCGAGGTGCACACGAGGTAATTAATCAATTAAGCCAAAAACCTTCAAAACTAATCTTTACATTAGAAACTAAAAACTTATTGATGTCAACTTCTTTAGCTCATCATTGCTATATGTATGTGATAAAGTATAATTTAACTAATGATTTTATAAATTGAATCGAAAACATATTTTAGTTGTTGATGGTGCTATTTTCATGTAAAATTCCAACTTTTATTCATTTACAAACTCTTTTAAGCTCCGACCCATTCTAAATTTCAATATCCTTATCGATATAAATAACAGCCGAAGAAGAAGCCTTTTGTTCACCGATACAAAGAAACTCAATGAATTGAAGATAATAATTTCCCAGTAAAATTGAAATAATAGACCATAATAAGCTCCCGGTAAGACTGAAATAATAGACTTTAATAACGTGCCGATAAGACTGAAATAATAGAAGACTTTAATAACGTGCCGATAAGACTGAAATAATAGAAAACTATAATAATATCCCATTAAGACTGAGATAAGAGCAGACTGTAATAATATCCCGGTAAGACTGAAATAACAGAAGACTATAATAATTTCCCGGTAAGACTGAAATGGCAGAAGACTATAATAATCTCCCGGTAAGACTGAAATGATAGAAGACTATAATCTCCCAGTAAGACTGAAATGATACATGAAAAGACCATAATAATCTCCCGGTAAGACTGAAATGACAGAAAACTATAATAATTTCCAGGAAAGACTGAAATGGCAGAAGACTATAATAATCTCCCGGTAAGACTGAAATGATAGAAAACTAATAATCTCCCAGTAAGACTTAAATGA
Organism: Palaemon carinicauda; assembly: GCF_036898095.1. Lineage (NCBI taxonomy): Eukaryota > Metazoa > Arthropoda > Malacostraca > Decapoda > Palaemonidae > Palaemon > Palaemon carinicauda. The sequence continues at coordinate 67,596,361 of NC_090746.1, read as the reverse complement.
TAAGAGACTATGCTATTCTCCCAATAAGACTAAAATGATAAGACTATAATAATTTCCCAATAAGACCGAATTGAAAAAAGAACATAATAAACTCTGGTTAGACTGAATAGAAAACCATAATAATTTCCCAGTAAGAATGACATGATAAAAGACTATAATAATATCCCAGAAACATTGAAATGATAGAAGGCTATAATAATCTCTCGGTAAGACTGAAATGAGAGAAGACTAATAATCTCTCGGTAAGACTGAAATGATAGAAGACTAATAATCCCTCGGTAAGACTGAAGTGATAGAAGACTGATAATCTTCCTGTAAGACTGAAATCATATAAGACGATAATAATCTTCCAGTAGGGCTGAAAAGATACAGGACTACAATAATCTCTCGGTAAGACTGAAATGATAGAAGACTATAATAATCTTCCTGTAAGACTGAAGTTATAGAAGGCTGTAATAATCTTACAGTAGGGCTGAAACGATAGAAGACTATAATAATCTCCCGGTAAGACTGAAATGATAGAAGACTATAATAATCTCTCGGTAAGACTGAAATGATAGAAGACTGTAATAAATTCCCATTAATACTGAAATTATAAAAGACTATAATAATCTCCTGGTAAGACTGAAATAATAGAAGACCTTAATAATCTCCCGGTAAGACTGATATGATAAAACAATGATACTCTTGTGGTCGGACTGAAATGATAGAAGACTACTATAATCTTCCAAGACTGAAATGATACAAGACTATAATAATCTCCAAGTAAGACTGAAATGACAAGAAAATTAATCTCACAATAAGACTGAAATGATGAGAGACTATAATTACCTCCCAATAAGACTGAAACGATAAAAGACTATAATAATCTTCCGGTAAGACTAAAATGACAGCAGATTAGAGTAATCGCCCATTAAGACTGAAATGATAAAAGACTATAATAATCTTCAGGTAAGTCTGAAATGATAAGAGACAAATAATCTCCTAGTAAGACTGAAATGATAGAAGAATATAATAATCTCCCAATAAGACTAAAATGATAAGACTAAAAATCTTCCGGTAAGAATGAAATGATAAAAGTCTGTAATAATCTCCCGGTAAGACTGAAATGATAGACGATTATAATAATCTCTCTATAAAACTGAAATGCTTTACTTTAGTATCCTAATCAGTTAAACAAATGCTCCACCAATCAGATTTCGACGAAGCCAACTACTGGATCGGAGCGACAGACGAGGAAATAGAGAATCACTTCCAGTGGCTGGACGGATCTTCCGTGCCCTTGGGACCGCCCTTCTGGAGATACGAGTGCGACCAGTATATGACCCAGAGGCCCCTCGTGGACTCCACTCGTAACTGCGTCGCCCTCGACAGAGAGACCCACTACCTACTGTCGGATTTCCCCTGTATGGGCGATGGCATGACAAAGTTCAGTCCCATTTGTGAGGCAGCTTGAAATGAGAGTCCAGTAAAATGAAAATGGATTAGCGACTTTATATCATTAATATGAAATATGTCTTGCTTTGCCAAACAAGATATATGATAATCGATAATAAAAACCAAAGTTAAATAAAGATATGAACTTTTTTGTCACAAAAGTGTGTTTTTATCAAAATTGTCCAAGTCTTTATAACGTTAATTGAAATTATGTCTTGCTTTAAAAAACAATATATATTAACATCGTAATAAAAACCAGATTTGAATGAAGGTAATAACGAGCTTCCTTATCACAAAAGTGTATATTTACACAAATCATCCATCTCTCAAATTTGAGACGCCAGGAACGATACGTTTATCAAGACATCTGAAGTTAGCTAGGAAAAGGTATCGTAAACTATTGCTGTAATATATAAGAAGGTGAAATTAATTGTATAAGGATCGGGGCACCAAGACAATTATTTCAATAATAACAGTAATATGAAATCCGATTTGATCACAAAAAGGTAAGAATATACAAAGGTAAGAGCAAATATTTCTCAGAAATACAGCATTAATAATCAAAATTAACTTATTACTATAAAGCTCAAAATGAAAACGTTCACTGTGTTTCCATAAAGGAGAGAACTATAATACTGAATTCTAATTGGGCTTTTTGTTGAAAATAATTTGTTTCTAAATCTATCCATACAACCTATCAATTTTTCAATGCTTTCATATAATCATATACCTCTTGAACTAGTGCTAATAATAACAATTAATTCTATTAATCGAAAGGGATTATCTATGAAATGGAAGTGCGCAAACACATGTACTGTATATATATATATATATATATATATATATATATATATATATATATATATATATATATATAAATATAGGCTGAATAATTACATAACCTCCCGAGTTCCAAACTCACCTGTTATATTTACATAAGTCTGTTATACTTGAAAAATACCCTAGCTCTGAGAAATTATGCAATTCCTAGACGGCAATATATAAAAACACTGAATATCCACAGGTCTCTTACTTTACTCAAAAAAAAAAGGGTAATTACTTTACTTGAACTATTCAAAACAACCTCTTACTTCGATTTTTAGTCAGGTCTATTGGTGATCGAAATAATACACACTTACAAAAATAAATATATTTATGAAAAAAATTTACAACATTAATACAGAAAATTATCATAAAAATGAATCACTCGAAATATTAAATCTGAACAAAACCTTAGACTAACAAAAGAAAAAGATACTTATGAAAATTGCACAATCACTTGTTTCAATGGAAATTAATTTATAAAAATATTTAATCTTGATAATTATGACAGTAGTTAACCTTTAACACACTAATCATTAAACTCTTATTGAAATTTACATGAAAGTAACTGATACACTTACGTGTTTTAGCTCACACGAGGTTTCCGAAGAGATAGCAATATAACTTCACTGTTTTAATATAAATTTCACTGGGCCAGTTACAAAAATTTATATAATACCAGCACGTATAATAACACAATACATTTGAAATCACATTCAAAGCTTCATTAACGTTTGAATAAACTACACACGATATATGTTGGGTAAAAAAATTAATCACTTTGGAGAGGGCACACACTCGAGGCACTTGAGGAGAGAGGATGTTGGCTCTTTCACAGGGACAGGCTGGATGTCTCCAGCTGCTTATGATTTCCTAGGGCCACATATATATTGACTTATTTATTCTAGATAATTCTAAATAGATTCTTCTAGTGATGTGTGAGTAAGACCTACCAGCGTAAGGTTGCCAACGAGACAAATAGAACAGGGGATCAAACCTTGCTTGCAAGGTAACCCTCTATCAGCTAACTCCGCCCACTCTGGGGTTTTCAAGAACATTCCAAACACGTGGAAATATAAACATGATATAATACCTCGTAAACATGACATAAGCCCTCGTTTTCAAACCTCGTATGGTTCCAAGCATACTTACAGAAGACAGATTACATAAGACTTCGTAACAAAATACGTAAAATAAAAAGTTGATTCTTAAAAATAACGTAAATTTCATACACTGTCTGGGATGAAAAATACAACGAAATGAATGACGAAAATCTTATGCAATCTACATACAATTACTTAAACCTACAAGAGAAGAACTCACCTTATGAGCTGGTTACACACCTCTTAAATACACAAATAAAATACATGAATAAAATATTTACGCAAGACCAGCTTCATAAGAATATATATAAATTCGCACTCCCCACGAGAGATTAGTTTAATAAACGTTTAACGAGGCTCAAAAGGCACTAAATGAGTTGGAAGACACAGGCCTACATGGAAGGGGACTATGAAGGGTCAGGTCCGAGATGATGAATGAAGAAGTATTGCAGTTTTTTTTTTATATATGTACCGCACATATACAAATGTGATGTATATATATATATATATATATATATATATATATATATATATATATATACACACACACACACATACATATATACATAGATAGATCGACAATTGTATACTAGTGAACGCGATCCTTCGAAAATGACGGCCAAATGTCTAAATAGATAAGCACACACAAATTCAACCCTTCCCACCCCCTCCCCCTTTCCTAACTCACTACCCTCGCTACCCAAAGGGACGTCTGGCTAAGCTGCTCAGCGTGCCATGAAAGAAATACATACACATAAATATATATATATATATATATATATATATATATATATATATATATATATTTTTTTTTTTTTTTTGGGGGGGGCTCAAGCCATGTCGTCCCGATGGAAGTTCCTATAGGGTAGCTTCCTAGGGTATATTACAACTACGGCGATATTCCCAGAGAATTTACCTTAAGGTACCCAGAATTCTAACTCCTGGAGCGAATATCTCTAATGAAAGGGATATCGCGACATATCAGAGGACGTATTCTTGACACGCCACATGGCAAACTGCACCCCAAACAGAGATAACACATCGAAGGGGTCAATTGGCAAGAAAACGAAAACGAGAAAGAAAAAGGGGAGCCGTCCCAAGGCTCTCCCTTCTCCCGTTTCGTAAGCGTGCATTGCGCCAATCTTGGCGCCATCTGTATTCCTTTTTGTGTAGCTTAACAACTCGGTGTTTTTTCCTTTGTTTCTCGCAAATCTTGGATTTATTCATCTTTTCATGGCTTCTCCAACTTCGTCTGCCTCTGATAAGTTGAGTACCATTTCTTTTATGTATAAATGTAGGCTCTTGGTAAATTTTAAAGTGATTAATAGTAATAATCTTTGTTACAAGAGCCGTTGCCTACCGGAGGCGTCATGGACGCTGTCGCTCGCTAGGTATGAGTTTTAGTTAGCCAGAGCGACATTCCCGGTTGTTTTGCTTTAATAAATTTTAGCTATTTAGCGTTACATAGGATTTCCTTTCTCGTGCTTTTAGTACTATTTATTTTGGCGAAGTATTCGCCAACTCTGGCCTACGCTAGGCCATGTAGCCTAGTCGTTTGGTCCTAGTACTTTCCTGCATGATTTTGGATTTCCGAGTGTTTTAAAAATTTTATTGAAGCTTTAGGCTGTTTTTTATACATTTAAGATTATGTTGATTATTTCCAAGATAGTATACGAGTGAGTTTCGGTGATTTAGGTAATCGATTCTCTTGGTGCCTAGGCTAAGTTGCTTATGGAGCCTTAGTATACTTTCTCATGCTCCCCGGTTGTTTTCTTTTCTTCGGAAAAGGTATGCAATCCCTTTCCCTCTGTTTAAGCCTTGGGCTTAACCCTAGTGGTTTATCTGAATTAACTTTCGATACAACTATACTGGGGTGTTACTGTACCTCCCTGTTCCAGTAAGTCTGGCTTCAGAGAGGGACAGAACATCAGAGTTTTTAGTCTGAGTCTGTGTTTGTCTGGCTTGGGGTAGAGTCTCCCTCGCTGGCCTGACGCAGACATAGGAGGCTTAGCCTCCTTAGGTCACTGCCGAAGGTTTCTGTACGAGATGATTCCTTCTTTTGTGATCTAGCAGACTAGTCCTTGTTGCTGTTCTCGGCGGGAGGATAAGATCCTTTCCCTGGGAGTAGCAACACCTTCCTTGCTTTGGTTCAGTGGGGGTTGGCAAGTATTGCTGGCCTCCCTCCTTGGATTTCCCTTAGGCTAAGATGAGTTTTCTTGGCTGCGGGTGATTCTTCACTAAAGCAAGGTTGGTAGGACCCTCTTTTGTCCCTTCCCCCTCTATCTCCGTAATGGCCTAGCCATTACAGTACTGTACGTCATTCTACATCTGGACCTAGGATAGGTTAGGATGTGGAATTGACTCAGTCCCTTGCCGGCCGGCAGAGTATGCCGGCCGGCAAGGGTCTTCTGCCTTGAGTGCTGCCCGGACCTCCCTTGGTCCCTCATCCATGTCTGCCTGTAGAGCCAGACGGCATTGGTCAGGAAGCCTGAATTAGATTCTCCCCTTCCTTATATGCACTCTTTCGGATTGCCGGGCTTGGAGGTAGTTTACGCTCTTATCCCGGCATCCATTCTGTTTTCTTCTAGTGCTGTACCCGACCCGGCTGCCGGCCTATGAGGCCGGCAGCCGGGCAGTCGTAGTCCTCTGGTTCTTTTGCTGCTGGCCGGCATCGGTTGTTTACCTTTGCCGGCCGGCTATTGTCAAGCCCTTGTCTGCCGGTCGCTATGAGCAGTGGCCGGCAGCCGGGTACTACCTTGTGTAGTTGCCGGCCGACATTGGCTGTTGCCGGCCGGCAGTTACTGCCGGCTGGCACATGCATTTGAACCAGCGTTCTGCCGCCTTATAGCTGTTAAGTAGTATACTTTAAAGCTAGTTATGGTGTGTTGCCGGCCGGCACATTACCTTCTATACTGTACCAGTATTCTTCAGTATAACATATACTGTAGGAAGAAAACTATAGTATAGTTTTGGTACAGCACTGTGTGTTCTAACACTTTTGTGTTGTCTTGCACAGCCCTTTGGTGTTGCCTTACAGATAAGAAAGTGATTTCTTTCTTGTCTATTATCCGGTATTTTAAAATCATACCTTAGGTGTGAGCTACACCTGTTTCCTCTGGAAACTTTCATTGGTTACTCTAGGACAGATTAACCATACGATTTTATTATCTGGAAGGCTGCAACAATTGGTTGTGAAGGAAACACAAGTGTGTGTCTTTCCTTTCTGATTTGTTATGCTAAACTGTGCATATCCAGTGATACGTAGTTCACTTGATACTCATGGAAATTTCTTCTCTTTACAGGAGGACCATCCGAAGTGCGGAAGTGTTTTCTGCAACGTCCGCAGTAAGAACCTCTGCGGACATGAGTTTTGTAGGAGGCACGCAGCATGCGCTGTCTCCAAGGGTGATCTCCAGTATTGGGACCCTCAGGTATGTACCGTGTGCACTAACCTGATTACTGAGGCGTTTGATTCCCCTAGGACGGCGGAATCAAGGGATATAGCAAGGGAGAAGCTTCGTACCTGGGTAAGGGGCTTCCAGAAGAACACCTCTGGACCTTATCTTCCAAGTGAGAAGATGAGGGCTTACCTTTTCCCTAGGGCATCAGCTGATGCAGTGATTCCCCAGCCTCAAGAGGAGATCCCCCAAGTTCAGATCCAGGTGGATGCTGAAGTCGCGGTCGCCTTGCAAGACATCCAGTTGGACGACAGGATTTCTGACGTGTCCGAGCGTCTGGAGGAAGACCTCCTGGCAGGAGCCCAGGATGAAGTTCAAGCCCCAGACATTGTAGAGGAAGAGGTCGACGAGGTGTCGGCTACTCCGGTTCAGATCCCTGAGCTTATTCCCTCAACATCATCCGCTCTCCCAGTAGAGCTGGGACAGGCCCTCTCCTCCATTGTTGGAATGATCCAACAAATGCAGAAGGAGAATCAGGAGAAGGCGGCTGCAATGGAACTGCAGATGCAGAGGCTTGCAGCATCACATGGGCCCCAGAAAAGGCTCAATGTGAAAGACCTTCCCTTGTGCTCAGATGCTAACCCGTGGAGATATGCTGAGCACATGCCGATGACGACTGGAAAGATCGTCATGTCGGATAAGTTGGGTTCAGTTCCCCTAGAGGAGGTGGAATTCAGGCCCAGCAAGGGGTCATATCCGGACTGTTATGTCCGGTTGAGGAAGGATCCAGCTTCAAAGGAGGAGACAGAGCCGAAGGTCATAGTGATGGACCATGCTAAGGCTCAAGCTTTGCTTTCATCTTCGATTAAAGAGAGGGGCTTCACGAACTCAAAGGTAGCTGCATTGAGTAAGAAGCTCCCTTCCTTTGTGTCCTCTCCTGCTAGAGCCTTCCCCTTTTTACAGAAAGGGTTTGCGTCTGTATTAAAAGCAGTCGAGGCCGGCAAGCCTTGCCCCTCCCTGGAGGAGTGTAAACCCTTGTCGCTGGCCCTGCCTATGGACCACAAGGACTGGAAGGACGTCCATCTTACCTTCTCAGTCGGGAAGTTGGAGGCTGATATTGCCGGACGTCAGTTCGGTGAGGACCTCCCTAAGCTGTCTGACTTTCTTTTGCGGAGAGAGCTCGAGACAAAAGAAAGACTGGCTGCCTCAATGTCTCTTCAGACCACTCTTGAGACGATGGCAAGCGACCCCAAGGTCCATGAAATGTTCATGGTAGTGGCCAAGACTCATCTGGCCACAGTGACGAAGGATCTTTATAGCTTCGTCAGGGCGAGGAGAGCTTGTAGGGAGTTCGTGTTCACCTCGGCTACGGTGAGGCACGAGCCAAGGAAGCTAATCTCCTCCAACATTTGGGGCAAAGACCTTTTCCCTAGCGAATTGGTCAAAGAAGTTGTTGATAAGGCCGCCACGGAGAATAGGAACCTTCTCCAGAAGTGGGGCCTGGCTATCAAAAGAAAGTCTTCCCCGGATGAGGGTCCTCAACCAAAGAGGAAGACTATGAGGACTAGGCTACCATCTCGGCCAGCCAAGCCACTTAGACAGCAACAGCAACTCCAATTGCCATTGCCTTCAGTGCCCCAGATGGTGGCACAAACCCCGACCACATTCCAGTGGGTACCCCAGGCCGTGTCGACACAGTCCACGGCATTCAACCCAACGTTCGAAGGGCAGTCAACTTCCTTTCGAGCAAAGCCTAGAGGAGCAGCCAAAGGCTCGTCTAGGCGCCCCTCAAGGGGAAGGGGATTCAGGGGTGGTCGCGGTCAGGGAGGCAAGACCTCAGGACGGCAGTCCAAGTGAGATGATGCCGGTAGGAGGGAGACTTCAGAATTTTCGGGATCGGTGGACCTTCGATCCCTGGGCCCACAGCCTACTCAAGAACGGACTGGGCTGGAGCTGGTACAGCACTCCACCCCCGTGCCCTCGGTTTTTCCAACACTCCACCCCCGTTCTGGAGGAGTACGTTCAAGAACTGTTGGAGAAAAAAGTGATCCGAAGGGTGAAGTCCATCAAATTCCAAGGGAGGCTGTTTTGTGTTCCCAAGAAAGACTGGGAAAAGCTCAGAGTCATTCTGGACTTGTCGCCACTCAACAAGTTCATAGTGAATTGCAAATTCAAGATGCTAACACTGCAACACATAAGGACCTTACTGCCCAAGAGGGCATTTTCCGTCTCTATAGACTTGTCAGACGCCTATTGGCACGTTCCAATCAACCGTCGACTCTCCCCCTACCTAGGGTTCAGGCTACAACGAAGACTATACGCCTTCAGAGCCATGCCATTCGGACTAAATATAGCCCCAAGGATTTTCACGAAGCTTGCAAGCGTAGCTCTCAAACAATTACGCCTAAAGGGAATTCAGGTAGTAGCCTACCTGGACGACTGGCTGGTGTGGGCAGCATCCGAGACAGAATGCTTGCAAGCTTCCAGTCAAGTGATCCAGTTCCTAGAGGATCTAGGCTTCAAGATCAACAGAAAAAAGTCTCGACTTTCTCCATCTCAAAAGTTCCAGTGGCTGGGAATCCACTGGGACCTAATGTCACACCGTTTCTCCATCCCGGCGAAGAAAAGGAAGGAGATAGCGGGTTCTGTCAAGAGACTTCTAGATTCCGAAAGGATATCAAGACACGAACAGGAGAGGGTACTGGGCTCTCTCCAGTTTGCTTCAGTGACAGACCCAGTGCTAAGAGCACGGCTAAAGGATGCAACCGGAGTTTGGAGAAGTTATGCATCAAACGCGCGAAGAGATCTGAGAAGACCAGTTCCGCTTCGGCTACGTACTCTTCTCAGGCCTTGGTCCCAAGCCAGACATCTAAAGAAGTCGGTTCTTCTTCAGCCACCTCCCCCGTCGGTGACGATTCACTCAAGACGCCTCGAAGGAGGGATGGGGAGGTCACTCTCATCGGAAAAAAGTCCAGGGGACTTGGTCCAAGCTATTCAAGACCTTTCACATAAACTTTCTAGAAGCTATGGCAGTGCTCCTTACCTTAAAGAAAGTCTCCCCGCGTCACTCGATCCACATAAGGTTGGTGATGGACAGCGAGGTAGTTGTGAGATGCTTGAATCGACAAGGATCAAGGTCACCACCTCTCAACAAGGTGATGTTGGCCATCTTCCGATTGGCGGAAAAGAAGAAGTGGTACCTGTCGGCAGTTCACCTTCAAGGAGTCCGCAATGTGACAGCGGATGCTCTATCCAGGTTCACACCGATAGAGTCGGAATGGCCCTTAGACGCAGGATCATTCTCCTTCATTCTGAGTCAAGTCCCAGAACTGCAGATAAACCTCTTTGCGACGAAAGACAACAAGAAGTTTCCCCTGTACGTGTCCCCGTACGAGGACCCCTTAGCGGAAGCAGTGGACGCGATGTCCCTCGACTGGAACAGATGGTCCAGGATTTATCTGTTCCCTCCTCACAACCTTCTATTGAGGGTCCTCAACAAACTGAGATCCTTCAAGGGGGTAGCGGCAATAGTGGCCCACAAGTGGCCGAACAGCGTGTGGTTCCCCCTGGCATTGGAACTACGGTTGAAGTTTCTACCGCTACCAGATCCAGTTCTGACCCAGCGAGTCCAGAAGTCGACTGTCTGCGCTTCATTACAGAAAACCCGGACCCTGCAGCTCATGATTTTCTCTTCCTAGCGGTGAGAAAGCGTTTCGGGATTTCGAAAGCCAGCATAGACTTCCTAGAGGAATATAAGTGCAAATCTACTAGAAGGCAATATGAGTCATCTTGGAGAAAATGGGTGGCCTTTGTCAAGGCAAAGAATCCGCAGGAGATCTCGACAGACTTCTGCTTATCTTTCTTCATCCACCTCCATGGTCAAGGGTTGGCAGCTAACACGATTTTGGCGTGTAAGTCTGCTTTGACAAGACCCATTCTATATGCCTTCCAGGTCGACCTCGCTAACGAGATCTTTAATAAAGTTCCGAAAGCCTGCGCTAGGCTAAGACCTTCAGCACCTCCAAAGCCCATTTCATGGTCTTTAGACAAAGTTCTTCATTTCGCTTCTCTGTTGAGCAATGAGGAGTGTGCGTTAAAGGATTTGACCCAAAAAGTTATTTTCCTATTTGCACTCGCGTCCGGGGCCAGGGTTGGTGAGATTGTAGCCCTCTCGAGAGAGGGAGGTCGTGTTCAGTTCCTGGATGGGGGAGAACTGAACCTGTTTCCGGATCCTACGTTTCTCGCCAAGAATGAGTTACCCACCAACAGGTGGGGTCCCTGGAGAATCTGCCCTCTGAAAGAAGATGCATCTCTATGTCCAGTAGAATGCCTAAAGGTCTATCTTCGTAGAACTTCAGACTTCAAGGGTGGTCAACTATTCAGGGGAGAAACATCAGGCTCAAATTTATCTCTGAATCAACTCAGAGCGAAAATCACATATTTTATTCGCAGAGCGGATCCTGACAGTACACCCGCAGGTCACGATCCGAGGAAAGTTGCCTCATCCTTAAATTTCTTTAATTGTATGGATTTTGAACATCTTCGTTCATACACTAGCTGGAAGTCTTCCAGAGTGTTCTTTCGCCACTATGCGACGCAAGTAGAGGAACTAAAGAGATCTGTGGTAGCAGTGGGTCGCGTCGTTAACCCTGCTGTTTAACTCTGCGAGGAACAGTGGTTTTAATTGGGACGATTAATTCCAGGGTGAGTGTGTAGTTACATACTGTACTACAAACTAAGTGAGGGCACTGAGTTGCCCACGTTGACTGTTCCATTTCCAAAGGTGAACCTAGCATAAGTGCAGACATGTGTGCCGAGCGTTTCTAACGCTAATGTGATTGATTAGTGATACAGACTTTTATGACTTTGATACCTCGGTATGTTAAAAGTGGCAATAATGTTTTTTCTTTCAGATAAACAAGTTCTGTTTACTATCATACTTATGCTTAAAGTTTTGGTTATCCTCTTCTTATATATACATATATATATATATATATTTAATTGTTGTTAACCTGTCTATTTATTGTTTGTCAATAAACTTGTTCTTGAGAACCTTGCGTCTCCTTCACCTGTGTCAATTTATTGGTATAATTGAGCATTCATTCTATGTACTTTATCAGGGATAATTCTAATAGATTGTTCCTTTATGCAAGCTATGTTTCATTGGTTTATGCTTTCCCTTAACGGGAGGACTCCATCCCATAAGGGGACGGTGGCGGATTTACAAGTTTCCTCCTATGCGGATCCTTTGTCCAATACAAGTATTGTGCGGAGAACTGGTCGATATTTCATATTGACGCAGTGGTTCTTTACAAACTATGCTTTACTTAATATAGGGTGAGACCACTATATTGGCTTGCCTGGTATTCATACATAGGTATATGTACTCTTCGAGACTTTTCCAGAGTCTAGTAGGACTCTTCCCTGTAGGGGGCAGGAAGCTCTAACATGGTTTATGGTTAGTTGAAAAGATGTATAACGGTAACATCTTAGGTCTCTAGGTCTAGTCGACCAGGGAATTACCTCCGGGGAGTACGGCACGTTCTGAGAATCCACAGATACAGTAATGCTCTGGTATACTTCCATCAGGACGACATGGCTTGAGCCCAAAAAAACGGATTTTGAGCGAAGCGAAAAATCTATTTTTAGGTGAGATGGCCATGTCGTCCTGATGGACCCGCCCTTCCCTTTCTATGAAAGGGCTGTAGGACCCCTCCCTACATACAGTATCTGTAGCACCTCGTGTATCACTACAAGGAATACAGATGGCGCCAGGATTGGCGCAATGCACGCTTACGAAACGGGAGAAGGGAGAGCCTTGGGACGGCTCCCCTTTTTCTTTCTCGTTTTCGTTTTCTTGCCAATTGACCCCTTTGATGTGTTATCTCTGTTTGGGGTGCAGATTGCCATGTGGCGTGTCAAGAATACGTCCTCTGACATGTCGCGATATCCCTTTCATTAGGGATATTCGCTCCAGGAGTTAGAATTCTGGGTACCTTAAGGTAAATTCTCTGGGAATATCGCCGTAGTTGTAATATACCCTAGGAAGCTACCCTATAGGAACTTCCATCAGGACGACATGGCCATCTCATCCAAAAATAGATTTTTCGCTTCGCTCAAAATCCGTTATATATATAGCGTATATCTTCTCTATATAATAAAGACTAAGTGCTTGGCTATATATATATATATATATATATATATATATATATATATATATAAATATATATATATATATGCATATCTATATAGCATATAACTTCCCTATATAATAAAGACTAAGTGCTTGGCTATATATATATATATATATAT
>NC_090746.1:67565789-67580789 GCF_036898095.1 Palaemon carinicauda | reverse complement strand
CAAATAAAAGGCAAGAGACTGAAACTCTGGAGATGTAATGAAAGTATAAGAAGGAATCAAGGGAGAAGTGTGAATAGGTTTAATGATAAAACATTAGCAAAATTAAAGAAATAGAGAAGTTGCTGTAGAGTTGGTTTAGTCACTTAAAAACAATGGAGGCGAGAGGATGTTGATTAGAGTGTATAATGAGAAGTGTTGGATGGGAGTAGAGAAAGTGATGTTAAATAGATTGAATGGAAAAATACTAGAAAGGAACGATCATAACAACCAGGAATCGAAAAATGAAAACGACGTAAAAAGTATATGTTTGTGTGTGTGTGTGTGTGTGTGTGTGTGTGTGTGTGTGTGTGTGTGTGTGTGCGTTGACGTGCCGCTGAGAAGCCCTATATGGAGCTGAATCAGTGGCTAACATTTTAAAGTTATTTTGCTTTTGCGGGTTTTCAATAATTCAACACTGTCTTCATATGGCTATAGTCTGGAGGCAGACATTGCAAAGGATATACTATATATAGTATGTCCATTTACTCTGTTTATGTATACGAGACTAACCCAAACTGAAATTTGGTAGCATTTGCAACAAACCATTCTTAGAGCAACAATTAACGTTCTTTTCTTCTACAGCGACTACTGACACTATTCTGGGTCCCATTACCAGAGGTAGTGAGACACCCAGTTATTCAGACGCCACAACTGAATATGCAGATACTACTAGCACTAGCGATAGCAGCACTAGCACTAGCGATAGCAGCACTAGCACTAGCGATACCAGCAATAGCACTGGTGCTAGCACTCACATTAGCAGCACTACCATTAGCAGCACTAGCGCTAGCAGTTCAATAGCTCCAGTTGGTAATTTTTTCTCTATTCCTTCAATTGTCCCTGAGATGATTACCTCACTTGAATGGCCGCTTAAAAAATGGGTCTGCTTCAATATTTGTTCTTGTACTGTACTCCATTTTCTTACTTCTCATGGGGGGGGGGGGGCCTCCCTCGTCTATGATTGAAACAAATATTTGTTTCATTCTGTTCAAGCTTGAAGCTTGTGAAGTTGAAGAATGGTGTTCTAACCAACATTTCTGATGTATTAAAATTGTTTTTCAATGTACAGTTAAACCATTTCAGGAACAAGACTACTCTGTCAATATAGGCAAATGACTTTGCCAGTAAATACTTTACCATTGCATGGCTGTGTATGTTTTTGTTTATGTTAACACATTTTCGTGGGTCGTCTGTACTTGATTCTATACATATGCATTTTTTTTTTTTTTGCCATGCATTGGGGCCTTATAACATTCTTGTGAATGCAATGGGCCATCTGTTGTGACAAAATGTGAAGCTTTGCACAAACGATCTTTATCAAAAGGCAATCTCTAAATACTTCCCTTCTGTACTTTGAGTTTTTGTGGTATAAAGATTAAGATGGGCAAGGGTTCTAAGATTATGTCCAGTCCCATGAAATTAAAAAAAAAAAAATTTACCCTCTCGGTTACTGTGAGAAGAGCCTTCCAATGGATGAGAATCATACCCAACACAAGTTTGGTTATATAAGCCACACATAAATCTGGAGGAAACACTGAGAGCAGAAGAGAATACTATTAAAATCATAACATCTTCTTAGATAAAGGTTTCCCAACATTGCAATTTACCATCCATGCTACTATCTATTTTCAAATAAAAAAAAAAGTGATATGATGGAAGTTAGCTGCAAAATTCTCAAAAATAGTTCGTAACTTCAGTAGTATGACACAAAGTGAAAGATAGTAAAAGGGTCTTCACAGTCTTCAAAACAACAACGTTTCTTCTGTTACTAAGATAAGATATCTAAACCAAGATCTATAGACTTACACAAGATTAAGAGATATTAAAAATAAACTACCCAGGACAGTTTAAACGAAAGGAAATAAGAAAATATAGTAAAGTAACAATTTGTGAAGAAGAAAATAGAAGAGTAGAGAACAAATCCATGAAAAATACCACTAAAGTGAATGAAAAAGACAAAGGTATCAGCCTTAACTACAACAGAGACAAACTGCTCTTATAATAAATATGAAATTAGTTTATGTGGAAGGAGGATTAAGGCTATAACTCCAGGTCTTTAAAAATACTTTATCAAGCACTCCAAAACACCAAGAGCTTTGACCTAATATCCAATAATATTTTCTTAGATGACTAGACATGGGCTAGGTAGGATAGAATATAACTAGATGGTATCTAAGTTTCCAATTATTTTAAAATATAAGCATTGAGAAAATAGGACAACAGTTGGGAGATGATAGGAGATAGAACAAGACTGTTGTTTAGAGCTTGAGTGACAGCCTAAGGGGACATTGAATTTTAAAAGCTCATACCAAGAGAAAACAGAGTCAAATAGGAATGACCTTTTCAGAGTAAGAAAAAAAACTATAGTACCACTTAGTTACAAAACAGGAAGAAAGTTTTCAGAAGTTCTTGAAGACAGTTTTAGCTAAATAGTAGAGGTAAAAGTTAAGGAAATAGGATCAGCCTTTTATAATTTCTCTTTAATAACATGTTTCTATTTCGACTTATTCATTTTGTCACCAATGAAGGTTACAACAATGGGTTTTCCAGGTGAGCTTTTTCTGACCTTTTCCTAACAAAACTAGCCATCCTCCATAGAACAAACACGTTAAACCCTAGGGTTGAATGGATATATGCCTCCAGACAATTTACCAGTATCACTAACACTGGCTATTGCAAAACTTGGGCAAATTGAGTTCAGCCAAGGTATCATATGTGAATGAAGTAATCAAGGTAATAAAAAATAGGGGTATAGACGACACTACCACAGCACTGGTTAGAATAGTCTAACAGGAGATGCAGCATAACTCAAAATTAGAAAAAGGGCAGAAAATTTCAAGAGTATTGGTAGGTTGATCATGTTGGTCAGGAATTCTTGCAAGATACTTCAGTGTCTGTTCCAGATCACTAAAATTTGAGAGGGTGAGGGATTTTCACCAAAAGTATTAGTCCTAAAGGAATCAAGTCACGCACTGAAGAGCACCCTAAGACAGATCTTATCATCTGGGAAAACAGAATATTTCTCATATTTACTGACCCTTATGGTTTACTTTTGACCTAGGAAGCATTAATATAACAGTTTCTACACAATAGGTCATGAAGCCTTTTATCATGTACATCTTAAAGGCTAATTTGCTACCTAAGAGTGCTTAGACTTTGCTTTCTTGCCAGATAAAATATTGAACCAACCTTAGTCAGATTGATATAAAGAATGATCTGTTTTCACAATGGCGTGATGTTGACCACTTCATTCTTCTGAATTTGGTTTAGAATATTATTCAGAAGAAATTACGGGCTTCTTCAGCACTAGATATATCTTTGCTAGACTGCATGATATTTTCATTTCACTATAAATGTCTGTCAGCTATTCTGCAAGATTTGAAATAAAGTTTACCGCACATGTTGCCTCAACTTAAAAAGCCAAACTAATCACCATCAATATCCCTTAGCTGTTCATTCATATCTGCTTTGAATAGTAAACCTTTACAGCCCACAGTGACCTAAAATATCCCCCCACCTTTTTTTCCAGCATGTTACCTGCCTTTCGAGGAAATAGGAGGTCGCTGCATGTATGTGGATCCCCTGGTAACGGGCAGTTGGTATGATATGAGACTCTTTTGCTCAAGATTGGGAGAGGGCTCTCATCTCGCCTTCCTGAACGATGCTAATATCTTGAGAGACGTTATCGATCATATCAAGGAATTAGGTAGCAATAGTCCTTTTGGTCACTCTTAAAACGACATATGAAATAACAAAAACAGATGTGCTTAATAACACTTTATGAAACACACTTAACATTACTAAGATGACAATGTTTGTTGATGAGGTTGGTTATGAAAATTAAGAAATAATTAATGTCAGGAGAATTACTAGTCATGTCACTACCAATTCCAAAACTTTATTTATTTTTAAAATCAAAGAAAGAGAAATCATTATAATATTGAAGAACATTTGGAAAAATCAAAAGAATTACTTATCCCCTTGATCTCTCTCCAGGTCTAGACCACAGCCACTATTGGGTGGGAGCGAGTGACGAGGACCACGAAGGATTATGGCAATGGTATGATGGAACCAGCGTTCACATGGGGGCCCCGTATTGGAAATATGACTGTATCACTGATAACTCTACCCCGTCAGCATTCCCGCTACGACCACAGGTTGATCCCGTCAGGAACTGTGCTGGTCTGGATAGTAACTATCATTTCCTCATGGCTGATTTCCCATGCCAAGGAGACGGAGGTTTGGTGCCATTTTCTCCAATCTGTGAGGGAGAAATGAGGGCTAGCGGGTCATTTTAATAGTCGCTGAGGCTTCTCCTCTACTTAAGGGAATCTTTGAAGATATCCTATTTTAAAGAACCTCTGGCGATTCTCCTCTGGTTACAGGGATCTTTGAAGATTCTCTTCTGGTTTTGGAAATCTCTGGAAATTATGTTTTACCCGCTGGAGTCTTTGGAAATACTTCCACTTTTGGGAATCAGATAACCTTCTACTTTTAGGATCTTTAGAGATTCTCTTCAACTTCTCTTTTCAGGAATCTCTATAGATTTTCTGTCTTTCATGAATCAGGTATTTTCTTATGCTTTCGAGAATCTATTCGGCTTCCAAGACTCTCAAGGATACCCTTCCTCTTCCAGTTGTATGTGGATGTTCTCATGTTTCTTAGAATCTATGGAATCTCTTCTGCTTCATAAAACCTCTGGGATTTTTTTTTTTTTTTTTTTTTTGTTCAGAAATATCTGGGTTTCCCATCTTCAGGAGTCCTTTAAGATGCTCAGTCATTTCTGAAGTTCCTCTCCTCAGTATGATACCTTCAAATCTGTCTGATGTCTTTTTTCCTTCCTCTTCTTCTTCTCCTTTTAAATTCTGGAAGCTATAGATTGGTTTTCCATTTGTCAGAAATCTTATAAAAAAAATACTTATAATCAAAATTCGTGTGAATCAATGTCAGTTTTAAATCCGTGTCACTAACTGTGAACTAATCCTGTAAATGAAATTAGTATGTCGAAGAAATAAAACTTTTCTTAAACATGAATTAATCAATGAGCCCAATCCTCCACAATAAATTCAATATATGTTGCTAAAAGATATAGTATTAAGTCATGATGAGTATACCAGAAAGTGAAAAAAAATCTTCACAAAAAACTACATATTTTTTGTGTCAAGTATCTTGTTTTAATCTTTATTACCACATGCTTTATGAGACACGCCCACACACAATATATATATATATATATATATATATATATATATATATATATATATATAAATATATATATATATGCATATATATATATACACGTGTATATATACATATATATATATGTATATTTGTATATATATGTATATATAAATAAAAAATAAATATATATACATATATATATATATATATATATATATATATATATATATATATATACTGTATATGTAAAGTATTTCAGAAAACAATTCTTCGTTTAAAAACGATAGTGTTCGCTTACTCATCGCACTACAGATAGTGGCCTTAAGAATAGTGGGAAATTTTACACTTGTTAGTCTTCTGTGAGACTGTATTATTATGTAATACTTGAATGCATAGTTATGAGAAAGGTTACGCTATGTTGTTCATGTTTGCGTGTAGATTACACAGGTTATTCATTTTAGTAAATAAATGGTATGGTTCGCTGTGTTATTACGTCATTACGAAATTGTCTACAGAAGTTGCTCTTGTGAGCCAGTTAAAAAAGCAATTAATCAGTAAATCAGAGAAATAAAGGAGTCTTTACCTACATACCTACCAGGGGAGCCTAGGACGCCCCCCCCCCCCCCCCGAGACTCTCTCCTTAAACTGCCATATCCTTAGCTTACCCTAAAACTAATCACAAGTCTTTGTTTGTCCTTCCCAACTGAATTCACTCCAAGTAAAGTAACACTAAATCATAATGTATCGTAAATCGTAAACTAGCTTAGTGATATCGTATTTCAGACAAAGATAAACAACACATTCCTAGTAAAGAAAATCGAATTGACAAGCAATAAGAAAATTTACGCCTGTCCCATCTAACTACACACACCCAGAATTAAACTTCCGTCATGTGGCATGAGTAAAAAAAAACTATGAGCTTTAATCTTCAACTATAATGCAAGCAAGAAAAGAGGTTTGGTGGAAGAGGATGCCTTTGATAGAAAGAATTGGATAGCGCACATCAGGCACACAGTATGGATGGCGGTGGAAAAGAAGAAAGGTAATGCAATTAAGAGAACATAATGTTTTTTCATCACTGCAGGAGCAATAACTGTAATGAGTATTACCATCGTTTGTTGAAACGTTGTCGAGTGAAGACGTGTTAGTGTTATCGCAGTGCTCGTTGAATTCTTGCCCTGAGCTCTGTTTCAGCTTATATTCTCGTTTGTGAAAGATTTGAAAATATTAGTTACTCTTATGGAGACTAAAGTGAAAAGTAAAAGTACACCATGGCTGGTTGCTCCCTTTGAGGATTTTCGAGAAGAGACGGAAAGAAATGGATTAGATGTGGCAGTAGCAGGTGCTACCATAAGAAGTGTGTTAATAGAAGCAAACAAACTTGAAATGGATTTGTCCACTCAGTGTAGATGAAGCCATAATGGCCAATACAACTATACTGGGAATGGAGAATTGAAAATGAAAGACCTTTATATAAACGGACATGAGAAAAGCCGAATTGCGGAACTCACTGTGGACGCAGCAAATTCCACCCATATCATTGCTCTCACTGAGAAAGTTGATAATCTATCGATGAATATGGAATCAACTAAGTTAACACTTCAAACACTGATGGACCCAAAACAAGAAAAAATGTCATAAGCTGACCAAGTTAAGTCAAAAGTCTACTAGTAATTAAATCCACTAAAGCATCAACTGAAATAACTGGCAGAAAAAAAATGAAGTCGAACATGCACCTAAAGACATTCCAATTCTTAATACGAGGGCAACTTTAAATGGAAATGCTGTAAACTTTGCAGACGAAAAGATCAGAGAGGAATCAGCAAACAAGATTCAAACCATGTTTGCCAACGCCAAAATGAAAATTGATAAACTAAAACCTAAAATAATGATATGCAATTCACAAAATGATGAAAATGAAGAAGTAAATACTTCGATTCATAGAAATCGTTGCCTGAACCATATCCAAAACATAGAAGAGAAGTCTAGTAAAAAAAAAAATAAACAAAAGTAAGTTCGGAAGTCTATTCATGATAATGGTGACAATGTTATGTTGCAATGGGGTATTTATAACATATGTGCTTGGTACCATATGATCACCTGCTGCCACTGTCAGAGGTATGAACATTTTGAAAAAAAAAAAAAAAAAAAAAAAAAAAAGCAAGTTCAAGACATGGTAAAATCTGCGGAAAATGTTCAGAAAAACATTCCACAAAAAATGTAATTCGCAACAAGTAAAATGTATAAACTGCAATAAGTCAAACAAAGCAAATGACCACAGTAAATAAAGAAATTGTAAAGCTTATGATTTGGATTTGTTAAGTCTAGCAGAAAATATTGACCATGGATACTAAGGATGTCATAATCTGTGGTTATGCTGAAATGGCCCCCACACACATGCTTTCTTTCATATTCTGAGAAAAGACAGGTCTAGTGGGGGATCAGGCTCTCCATTCATAAGGGTTACTCACATCTCGAAACGTTAAAAAAGAACTATTGTAACAAGCTTTGAATATATAGAAATAAACTTCATGCACAAAACCAAAAAATTATCCATTGTAACAGTTTACAAATCTCTGAGAACCAATACTAATATCTTCTTTGAAGAATTCAGTGTACTCACCGAGATGATTATCGTGGAAAAAAATGAATTAGTTATTTGTGGAGACTTCAATCTTTAAATGGATGACGCATCAAATTTTGATGCTTCAGCATTTAGTGAGTTATTGGAATCATATCAATTTGGGAATAATGTTGACTGTGCAACTCCTTTGACTTGGCATACGTTGGGCCTAGTTTTAAATGATAAAATCAATAACATTCTATATGATATAAATGTACAAGAGAAGTGCCCTATTTCTCCCGTGAACAAACTTATTACGTTTACCCTACCTCTACACAACACGCAGAGGCGAAGAAAATCAAACTTTAGACATGAATCAGACTTCTTTCTTTTTATATTTATTGAAGAAATTACAAATAAAATAAATTATGCTATCAGTATTCTCTGCGATCATGATAACTAACGTCTGTTGGACGCTGTGTGTGTTGACTACCTTATGACCATATACAATAGGGTGAGTGAAAGTGAATATGATGCCAAGTATCAACTGGTGGAAAACACTATAATTTTTAAAGACCGATTTCCTTGGTTTGATGGGGAGACTTTAGAGAAATAGAGGAAAAAACACACAAAGAAATAAAGTGGAATCAGATAAAAACTAAAAGTTCATGGATAGAATATAAAACTGCAATGTCCCAATATAATTACCTATCAAGATGGAAAAAACGAGAATACTATAAGAGAAAGACCCGCGAAGCAGCAACAGACATGAATAAATAAGTTATATAGTCTTCGAAAAAAGAAAAATGAAAAAAAAGAGACTACCAGAGGGGTACAGTGACCAGGAATTAACAAATAATTTTCTAGTATTCTTTAAAAACAAAATAGAAAATATGAGTAGGCCATTTACAAATATTCAACATCAGATTAATGCTACACCAGATACACTGAGAAAATTAGTGAGATTCAATAATATAACACCAGACGATGTCACCAGGATTATCAAAAGAGCAAAGAAACAAACTGTGCAATCGATCCAATGCTAATATCTGAAGTAACTAGAGAAAGAAACTTATCTAGTTTAGCTGATATAATTACGAGAATAGTAAATATGAGCAACGGTGGGTGGGTGTAAGTTTCCCAAATCTGAGAAAATGTCTATAGTCACATCGGTTCTGAGAAGTGCTCTAGATTATCAGGAATTAAGCTCATATAGACCTACTTTGAATCTATCCTTTATTTCAAATGTGCTAGAATACGTAATTCTTGAACAACTAATTAGTTAGAAGAAATAGAAGCTTTTAGATACAGTTGTCCATCGGTATTGAAGATACAAGCTTTTGAATACCTAAAATATTACTTGTTTGACAAAATTTACTGTGTGCAAATTGGAAACTCTTATTAATAATATGAACCTTTAAATAGAGTGGTTCCTCAGGGAAGTGTACTCTTCTCAATCTTATTCTGTAACCGTACTATTGGTCTGTTGAAAATACTACAAAGGCATGGAGTGAAGTTCAAACTATTTCCAGATGATACACAATTTTACTTCTCCATAAATAATATAGAGGACACGGTTGAAACTCTAAACCAAATTCTTGCGTGTTAGCAAATGGATGACAATCAAACAACTAAAATTACATGAAATAAAACTGAGTTTATGGTGGTTGGAAAGAAAAAGTGTAAAAAAAAAACTTGTTATTTATGTTTATTAGAATATCAATTCTAATAAACATAAATAACAACTCTGCCCCGATATCTAGTAAAGTTCTTGATTTAGGTGTATCTCTTGACTGTAACTTGTCTTTCAATGGCAAATAACTAATGTAGTAAAAACTGCTAGCTATCATCTTAGAAACATTGCTTTTAAAAGAAGTACCTGGACGAACATTCTGTATAGAAACTTGTGATAAACTGCATTTACCACAATTTACCAGAAGTGAAACTTAAGAAATTACAAAGCAATAAACAGGAGCAAGACTGATAAAAGGTGATCCACCCCGAGAAAGGATCACTCCTCTACTGATTGATTTTCGCTGACTGCCTATTAAAGCGAGTATTGAGTTTGAAATGTGCACAATAACCCAACAAGTTATTAGAACCGGACGTCCAAAATATCTAAGAGAATTACTACAGATCGTCCAGCCAACAAATCGTGTTGACACGGGAATAGTTACAGATGGTTTCAAATTATTGGAACCTAGATACATGTCTACTGTAGCCTCTAGAGTCTAGAACCTTTAAATATGCGACCTCAAGACTATACAATAAGCTCCCTCTAGACATCCGAAAGACTGAAGATATTAAGGCTTTCTAGAGGAAACTGAAGACTTTCTTGTTCTCCAAGTGCTTTGTTAGTGTGGATTTGACAATAAACGAGCAATATGCGGTGTGAAATGTTGAATGCTTTCGAACGTACATGATTAAATGTATGTGGAGGTCCTGTAGAGACTAGGGTTTCCATGCTGTGTAGGACCAGAAAAGTAACTTTTGAAGTGTCATTTCTTCTTCTTTTTCCCCACCATCATTCCTACATTAAGGGGTCGGTTACCTCATGTGCCCTCTCCAATGCCTTCTTTCAAAGGCATGATCTTCCACCAAACCTATTCTCTCCATATCACCATTCACCTTATCTCGCCATCTAATTCTTTGCCTACCTTTCGATCTTCTTCCCTTAACAGGTTCCTCCCAAGCCCTCCTCACTCCCTCCCCGCCATCCATCTTCAACTCGTGCCCACACCAGCTCAGTCGTGACACCCTTCTCATCTCTGTGATCTTTATTACACCTGCCATTCTTCTATTTCATTATTTTCCAATGTTTCCAGCAGGGATATTCCCATAGTCACCCTAAACACTCTCATCTCTGTTCTCTCAAGCTGTGCTTCCTCTTTTCGTCTTCAAGTGTGAGTTTCTGATCCATACATTAATACTGGTCTTGTTACTGTGAAATGGATCTTGACTTTTACCTTGATTGATATTTTCTTATCACATACCACTCCTGCTACCTCCCTCCACTTTCCCCATGGTTCTTTTAACCTATTCTCAACTTCAGCCTCACATCCTGCCTCCTGATTTATAGTAGATCCCAAGTATCTAAACGTTTATAAACGAGCAAATCAAACGAAAAGAAACTCCCACCCCTCTCCCCCCTTAAAAATCCTGGTGGCATTCCAACCTTGCAGGATAACACGCTCCAATTATTCTATGGAAGAAGAATAGACAAAAAATGCATCGATACTTAATCAGATCAGTCACCAAAGTATCGGTTTTTTTTTCTTTTTTTTTTCTTTATTTTAACGGCCAGTCGGCTGGATACTCAGCGGAGAGAACCGAGATACATAACGGTCATTCTCCGCAAAGGAACTCTTGGAATTTCGACTGTATTGACTGTGGTAGACGCCGGCCTCGTGTGGGTCTCCATAACTGAACACAAGGTAAATAGAGGTATACCTCTCATTACCTTGGCTGCACGCAGGTCTGAAATTCCTTCGAATAAGAACGTCGTAGACGACGGTATGAACATCACAGCTGCACTGGACAGCTTTTAAAGCGAGATGGCTCTGTATAACATTATGGGCGCTAAGGATGCTTAAGTCTACGAGGTGATGATTATGCAACGAAATAGTAACACATTCGAGAGCAGTATATTTTTTCTCTATTTCTATGGAACCTTTTTGAAAGTGAATCGGTTATCGGTACATTCTGGCTGCCCCTAGTCAATTAGTTTTTTTAAACTGTAGATGCAATTAGAGAATGAGTGATAGAAAGACGACAATTATTTTCTATTCTTTACAATTCTACAATTATCAACTCACAACTACACAAACATTAAGTCAGTATGAAAAAAACACCTTTTAACATATATATATATATATATATATATATATATATATATATATATATATATATATATATATATATATATATATATATATATATACATATATATATATAATATTACAAGGTAAGCTATAACCCTAGTTGTAAAAGCAAGATGCTATAAGCCCAAGGACTCCAACAGGGAAAAATAGCCCAGCGAGGGAGGAAAGGAAACAACTAAATAAACTACAAGAGATGTAATATACAATCAAAATAAAATATTTTAAGAACAGTAACAACATTAAAATAAATATTTCCAACACAAAAACAACATACCGTTTCTAATACACTGCAGGACAAAGAAGGATTGGTGATGGTGGGAGATTTTTGTCTGAAACACTCAGATGCACTGAACCGAAGAACCATTGCAGCGACATCAAATGTGAACAAGCTTGTAGAGAAAGAAAAAAAAATAAGGTCTCAGCAAAGCAATCTAGCATGGGTGACCTTGACTAGTACAGATTGCTGACCATTGCGATATTATATATATATATATATATATATATAAATATATATATATATATATATATATATATATATATATATATATATATATATATATATATATATATATATATTCAAATAAGCCATATATATTTTGATATATTAATGTCTGGATTCTCTTAACGACCTCGGGATCAGAGCCCCAGGCGAAATCTCACAAAGACAAGAGCTTGGCTCCGGCCGGGAATCGAACCCTGGTCGGCAAGCTTATATAGACAGTGACTAACCCATTCGTGGCCGAATGGGTTAGTCACTGTCTATATAAGCTTGCCGACCAGGGTTCGATTCCCGGCCGGAGCCAAGCTCTTGTCTTTGTGAGATTTCGCCTGGGGCTCTGATCCCGAGGTCGTTAAGAGAATCCAGACATTAATATATCAAAATATATATGGCTTATTTGAATATGAAAAACACGTAAAAATGTGCAAAATTTATCACACATATATATACGTATATATATATATATATATGTGTGTGTGTGTGTGTAAATATATATATATATATATATATATATATATATATATACATATATATAAATATATATAAATATATAGATATATATACATATATATATATAAATATATAAACATATATATAAATATATATATACATATATATAGATATATATATAAATATATAAACATATATATATATATATATATACAGTATATATACATACACATATATATACATATATATACTGTAAATATATATATATATATATATATATATATATATATATATTTATATTCATATATATAAATATATGTATATATATATATTTATATATATATATATATATATATATATATATATATATATATATATATACATACAGTATATTGTTCTCTCAGCTACAACCCTAGTTGGAAAAGCATGATGCTATAAGCCAGGGCTCCACCAGGGAAAATAGCCCTGTGATAAAAGGAAATAAGGAAACAGAATAGTGCCAGAGTGATTCCCTAAGCAACAGAACTCAAACCCAAGACAGTGAAAAACCATGGTACAGAGGTTAAGGTACTGCCCTAGACTTAGTAGACCAACGGTGGGATTTTGAAGTGTCCTTCACCTAGAACTAGAAGAGCTGCTGCTATAGCTAAAAAGTCTCTTCTACCCTTACTAAGTCGAAAGTAGCTACTGAACAATTACAGTGCAGTAATCAACCCCTTTAATGAAAAAAAAATGGGTTATCTTAATGTTGTCAGGTATATGGAGAAAAGAAATATGTGTAAAGAATAGGCCAGACTATTCAGTGTATGTGTAGGGAAATGAAAAACGAGCTGTAACTAGAGAGGAACCCAATGTACTACTATCTGGCCAGTCAAAGGACCCATTTACTCTAGCGGTTGTACGTATGTATATACTTCTGCATGTGTGTTAAAAATAAGAGAGAGAGAGAGAGAGAGAGAGAGAGAGAGAGAGAGAGAGAGAGAGAGAGAGAGAGAGAGCGCGCACACCGAGCATCTACAACACATACATGTTAGCAGGTAGATAGTAACTTACCCAAACAGGTTACCAAAATGGAATGAAAAAAAAATTGATAAAAGCAACATTACTAGGAAAAAAATCCATTTTTCTCTCCCTCGAACAAATGGAGGGGTGGGCAGTAGTCAGGGGATAGAAAGGGGTTGGTGGGGGTAAAGGACTGGGGAAAAGGTGGAGCATTGTCCAGTGGATTGCATCACCCGAAATTGCTCCAGTTTTTATAGGCAAACCAGTATCCTCCTCCGCCGACTCTTACTTGCTCCAGTTTTTCTTTCTTTCGTTCATTCTCTCTTTCATTTCCCTATCATCAATCCGCTCACTTCCTCCTTCCTTATTATCAAATTTCGACTAACGTTATTTTTGTCAAATAACCTGATTTTGAAGTTATTTTACAGCTAAAAAGTTAAATCCTTTGGTAATTAAATAAATTAAGTGTTGGTGCAGCAGAATCTGTTAATTAAAATGTCGCTGTCGGCGAACAAGTTAACTATAAAGTAGATGTAAATTCATTAAAACTATTGTCAAACTGACTAAGCAATGCGCCTCATCTTTAACGGTAAACACATCCGGATAAAAAAAAAATGACATCCTTGTCTTCAGAAATCACTGATCAACAAACCCTGGAGACTAATGCAAGGAGCAATGGGCAACAATGAGGCCTGAGGTCATGTGGGATTGCCAGCTAAGAATAAATGAGAAAGTGTTCGCTATTTTTTTTAACTGGATCATGGGTGTGCCATGAGTTGATTCATCTCTCTCTCTCTCTCTCTCTCTCTCTCTCTCTCTCTCTCTCTCTCTCTCTCTCTCTCTCTCTCTCTCTCTCTCTCGACATTTTATTGACTCTTAAAGCACCAAATTATTTACACTTATGAAAATAGTAAATCACTACTCTCTAATTTTAACCTTTTGCTCAGTGAACATGCTTTAGACACCAATTTTGTCCTCATTGTTACACCTATTATTATCTTTACCGCTGTTGGTATTATTGCCATTAGAATATTAGGATCAACTCCCAATAATGGTCGAGAAATAAATTACTATAATACGAAGTGATCCATAAAAAAAAGGATCAAAAGCAGCAGTCACTGCCGTATTTATCTCTGAGCCAGTTAATTTCTGCATTTGATAGACCGATTGAGCTGCTGCCTGTGGTTTTAATGGAAGCTGGAATCCAAAATCTCCGACAATTCCTTCACAATATAGATGAATCTATTGACCTAAAAATAGTCTTAACTTCGGATGAGCATTAATAATACAACAGGTAGAACTTAGACATGGTAAAGTCGGGTGAATAAGTGACGGGGTATAACATTGCAAATTCTGACGGTAGATTTCGTCAGTATTGCTAGTTT
>NC_090746.1:67548659-67565289 GCF_036898095.1 Palaemon carinicauda | reverse complement strand
GTATTTATATCGCCTCTCAGTCCTCCCTAAAGGAATGAACCCCCTTTAGGATTGCGTCTGAGAGTGAGGTTAGGCTAGCCTACCTCTATGGCTAGGATAGTCTATGACTTTCCTGCGATAGCGATACGTCTTCTTCCTTGCCTAGTTCAGGACTTTTAGCCCTGATCTAGGTCGGGTTAGGAAGGTTTCTCTGTTCCATGCTGAAACTGTACTCTTGCACCGTTTTAGCCGATCAGCCTAATCTTAGGTTAGGGAGTGTCCTCCCTTCCCTTTGTGGCCGCTCTGGTACAGAAACCCTTCCTGGGAAGACCTCTCTCTTCTCCCTCCCCACCTATCTCTTGTATAGCCTAGCCTATGCTTAGGTTAGTTTATACTCATCTGTCCCCTGTCCTACAAATCCTCCTTAGGGTGGATGAGTAGGGCTACCCGAGCTTCCCTGTGCTGTCCGCTCTGGTACATATACCTTCATAGTGTCCTATAAGGTTAGTTACTAGTGTAGCTCTGCATAGGGGAGTCTCCCCCCCTCTTGGGTGTTCCCTAGTCCTCCCTTGGGCTACCTGCTCCCGGTCCCTAGTGACCCCTGCTTATGGATGCTAGAGCCTGTCTCTATCATGGGTACACCCCCTCAGGGAGGGGGAGGGATGTCTGGAACCCTGAAGGTACTTCCTGCATCCTTTCCCCCCTCCCCCTGTCTCTCTATCTATCCGGGTGCCGGTCTCTTGCCGCCTCTACTGTCGGCAATACCTGCCTCCCTCTTGGTGACTTCCCTACCCTTGCCGCCAGCCCCCCGTGTACCGAGGGACTGCCGGCTGCCGCCGGCTACTACCGGCGGCTCTCCTACTCCTATCTAATCGTCCGCTTGCCGGTCGATCTCCGGAGTGCCGGCATATACTGCCGGCAACCCGATACTACCTGTACCATCCTTACCCCAGTCACCAATCCGGCATCCTCCGGCTGCCGGAGCCGCCGCTCCCTGCCGGCGTGCCGCCGTTGTGCCGGCGGCCGCCATCCTGGTATCTAACTGACTTTGAAAATTGTCTGTTCTAGTGCCAGAATCTACGCCGGAGCGAGCTCCGGCGTGCCGGCGGCTTGCCGGATGCCCCGGAGGCGTCAAGAATACTTGCACCCCCTCTCTGTAGCTATCATAAGACTAAGATAGCCCTACATTGCAAATAGATAAGCTGCTTTGCTTTTAAGATCAGTACCTAGTACTGCTCTATTAGTGATCATGCTGTCTCTTTGCATTCTTCTATTTCCAGCATGCTATGTGCATCTTAGCGCGGCTGGTTGCCAGAAGCAGTTACCCTTAATGAGGCCTTCTGGCTCTTAACTGGGAACCGAATGAATTCGATCCCAACCTTGTCCTTGGCTTTCCATGGAGTTCCAATATAATGGGAATCCTAGGAAACTATATCCAATGATCTCGGTCATTTGGATTATCCCAGGACCAAGCCCATGGTAACCAGCCGGGCGAGATGCATGGAGCGTGTTCTCCTTTACTGTTTCATTCTCTATGCATCACACCTTCTTTAAGTTAAAATTAATGATTAATATTAACTTAGTTTAAGAGCCATTCCTATGACTCCCCCATACTCATTTTCTCTTTCTTCCACAGGAGGAGAAGATGAAGTGTGACTTCGCCTACTGTGCTGTGAAACGCTCGCAGTTTTACGGACATACGGCGTGCAGGACTCACGCCCCTTGCGCAGACAAGAAAGGGGATTGGAAGTTCTGGAATCCACTGGAATGTACGGTCTGCCAGGCCTACCTAGTTGAGGCCTTCCATAACCCTCCCTCAGCGGAGGTTAGAGACATTGCTCGTGAAAAACTGCGCAAGTGGGTGCGTGGTTTTCAGAGAAATGCTACTGGACCGTACCTGGCCACCGAAGAACTGAGGTCCCTGTTGTTCCCTAAGGCCTCCCCTGACTCAGTGGTTCCAAAAGAAGCAATCCCCACTGTCCAAATTACGGTGGAACCTGATGTGGTCATGGCTCAGTCCATGCACGAGTGTCGTTTAGATTCCGAGGATGATGAACAGATCTCTGACGTCTCGGAAGACACGGAGAAGACGCTTATGGCTCAAGGAGCCGAAGAGGACGAAGACAAGGTGGAATACACCGAGTCGGAGATTGGAGCTACTCCCTCGTCCATCCCTCCGCCTACTCCTACACCGACGGAAATGTCCATTCCGTCTACCTCCTCGACCCCGGATCCTTCCTCTTCTACCCAAGAACTGATCCGACTGATTAGAGCTGTCATGGACGACAGACTGAAGGAGAACCAGGAGTCCATCAGGTCTATGATTGGATCCAGAGACCCGAAGAAGATCTCGGTCAAGGATCTCCCAGCTTGCTCTCATGCCAACCCGTGGAGGTATGCAGAGCATATGGTTATTGCGACCGGCAGGATCTTTGTTAGTGACAAAATCGGCACGGTCCCGTTGGAAGATGTGGAGTTCTTCCCAAGCTTCGAGGCCTACCCGGACTGTTACGTCCGGCTTCGTTCTGAACCTGCCTCGAAGGAGGAGACCGAACCTAAAGAAGAGATAGTGTTCGATCTCGCAAAGGCCCAGGCTATGCTAGCCTCCGCATTTAAGAGCAGGGGCTTTACCTGCTCTAAGCTTCCTGCCTTGAGCAAGAAGCATCCTACATATGTCGCACCTGACACTGCGATTCTTCCTTTTTTGGAAAAGGCCTTGGCTGCATGCCTTAAAGCGGCGGAAGAAGGAAAACCCTGCCCTGCACTGGAGGAGTGCAGACCCTTCTCCATCGTGACACCCCCTGACACTAGACAATGGAAAGATGTTCAACATACTTTCGTCGTGGGTAGGCTCGATCCTGACGTCGCCGGACGTCAGTTTAATGAAGACCTCCCTAAGCTCAATGATCACCTCCTTCGCCGGGAACAAGACACGAAGGAGAGGCTTGCGGCATCTCTTTCTCATCAAGTCCAACTTGAAGTTATGGCCTGTGACACTGGAGTACCTGATCACTACATGGTACTAGCCAAATCCCACTTACTCACAGTAATGAAGGACTTGTACCATTTCATAAAGGCTCGTAGAGCCTGTCGTGAATTCGTGTTTGTCGGTGCCACCGTGAAACACGAACCCCGGAGGCTGATTTCCTCCAACATCTGGGGAAAGCACCTGTTTCCTTCTGACCTTGTCAAGGAAATAACTGACAGAGCCGCCACGGAGAATAGGAACCTTCTCCACAAGTGGGGCATGTCCAGAAAAAGGAAAACCTCTCAGGACGATGGACCTCAGCCTAAGAGGAAACCTCAGAAGCCAAAACCCCAGCAACGTCAACAACGACGTCAGTTTCCGGGACCCGCTACCTCCCAAGTGGTTGCCCAACCACAACAGACCTTTCAATTGGTCCCCCAACCGGTGTTGTCACAGTCACCGGTCTTCACCCCTGCCTTTGAGCAGCCATCCACTACCTTTCATGCCAGAGGTAGAGGCTCGTCCAGGGGTGCAAGCAGAGACGCCTCTCGTCGTCCCTCCAGAGGTAGAGGAGGAAAGGGAGCTAGCGGCCGAGGCAACAAGTCCTCGGGACACCAGAAGCAATGAAGTGCTTCCGGTGGGAGGAAGACTCCGCCAATTCCAGGATCGTTGGACCTTCGATCCTTGGGCACACAGCATCATCAAGAACGGTCTAGGCTGGAGTTGGGTGCAACCACCCCCAATCTTCCAGCGGTTCTTTCAACAATCGACCCCCATTCTGGAAGAATATGTTCTAGACCTCTTGAACAAGAAGGTGATAAGGAAGGTAAAGTCCACCAGGTTCCAAGGGAGACTGTTTTGCGTTCCCAAGAAGGACTCAGACAAGCTCAGAGTCATTCTGGACTTATCCCCCCTCAACAAGTTCATAGAGAACAACAAATTCAAGATGCTGACGCTTCAACAAATAAGGACCCTTCTGCCTCAAGGTTCCTACACGGTCTCTATAGACCTGGCGGATGCCTATTGGCACATTCCAATGAACCATCACGCTTCCTCCTACCTAGGATTTCGACTCCAAAGAAAAAGCTACGCCTTCCGGGCCATGCCATTCGGCCTCAATGTGGCCCCTCGGATCTTCACAAAGCTGGCGGATGCCATAGTACAACAGCTCCGCCTAAGAAACGTCCAGGTGATGGCCTACCTCGACGACTGGCTAGTCTGGGCTCCATCGCCCGAAGAGTGTACAAAGTCTTGCGACGAAGTTACCCAGTACCTAGAACACCTGGGATTCAAGATCAACGAGAAGAAATCTCGCCTCTCTCCGGCTCAGAAGTTTCAGTGGCTGGGAATCCACTGGAATCTTCAGTCACACCGCCTTTCCATCCCCCAGAAGAAAAGGAAGGAAATAGCAGGGTCTGTCAAGCGACTACTGAAATCCAAACGCATTTCAAGACGACAGCAGGAACGAGTTCTAGGCTCTCTACAATTCGCCTCAGTGACAAACCCAGTGCTTCGTGCACAGCTAAAGGATGCCGCGGGAGTCTGGAGACGATCGGCATCCATCGCTCGAAGAGACCTCAAGAGACGGCTTCCAAACAGACTTCGACGCCTCCTAAAGCCGTGGTCGGAAGCAATGGCCCTGAAAAGGTCCATTCCTCTCCAACACCCTCCTCCATCACTCAACATCCACACGGATGCCTCACTGGAGGGCTGGGGAGGTCACTCCCACCTGAAACAAGCTCAAGGGACCTGGTCTCCACTATTCAAGACGTTCCACATAAACATCTTGGAGGCCATGGCGGTCCTTCTTACTCTGAAGAAGCTATCCCCGCCGCCCTCGATCCACATCCGTCTAACCCTAGACAACTCGGTGGTAGTTCGTTGTCTCAATCGCCAGGGCTCAAGATCGCCCCAGATAAATCAGGTGCTTCTCCCAATCTTCCGTCTGGCGGAGAAGAAGAAGTGGCACCTGTCTGCAGTTCACCTACAAGGATTCCGCAACGTGACAGCGGATGCTCTATCTCGGACAAACCCGATAGAGTCGGAATGGTCTCTAGACGCAAGATCATTCTCCTTCATCTCTCATCAAGTCCCAGAACTTCAGATAGATCTCTTTGCAACGAGCGACAACAATCAACTTCCTCTGTACGTAGCCCCGTACGAGGACCCCAAAGCAGAAGCGGTGGACGCCATGTCACTGGACTGGAACAGATGGTCGAAGATATACCTGTTCCCTCCCACCAACCTTCTGTTGAAAGTCCTCTCCAAATTGAGAACCTTCAAAGGGACAGCGGCCCTAGTGGCTCCCAAGTGGCCCCGGAGCAACTGGTACCCCCTGGTCCTGGAGCTGCAGCCCAAGCTGATCCCTCTCCCGGGCCCAGTTCTCTCTCAACAAGTACAGAAGTCGACTGTCTTCGCTTCATCATCGAAAATCAAGGACCTTCATCTCATGATTTTCTCTCCCTTGCCGCAAAGAGGAGGTTTGGGATCTCGAAGAAAAGTCTAGACTTCCTAGAGGAATACAAGACCGAATCCACGAGACGGCAATATGAATCATCCTGGAGGAAATGGGTCTCCTTTGTTAAAGCAAAAAATCCTAAAGAAATCACCATTGATTTCTGTATGTCCTTCTTCATTCACCTTCATGGACAAGGATTAGCAGCCAATACGATTTCAACCTGCAAATCGGCTTTGACTAGACCAATTCTATATGCTTTCCAAATTGATCTGTCCAACGACATCTTTAACAAATTGCCGAAAGCATGTGCTCGCCTACGCCCAGCACCCCCTCCGAAACCGATCTCCTGGTCACTAGACAAGGTGCTCCATTTCGCCTCCAACTTGGACAATGATTCATGCCCCCTCAAGGATCTGACTCAGAAAGTTATATTTTTATTTGCTCTCGCCTCGGGAGCTCGAGTCAGCGAAATAGTGGCATTATCAAGAGAAGAGGGACACATCCTGTTTGCTGATTCAGGAGAAGTGACCCTCTCCCCTGATCCGACGTTTCTCGCCAAAAATGAATTACCCACCAAAAGATGGGGCCCTTGGAGAATATGCCCCCTGAAGGAGGATGTCTCTCTATGTCCAGTAGAGAGTCTCAAGGTCTATCTTCGCAGAACTTCGAACTTTGGTGGAGGCCAACTCTTCAAAGGAGAAACATCGGGCAGCGACCTGTCACTGAAACAATTAAGAGCGAAAATCACCTACTTCATTCGCAGAGCGGATCCGAACAGTACACCCGCTGGTCATGATCCTAGAAAAGTGGCATCTTCTCTGAACTTCTTTCAGAGCATGGACTTTGAGAGCCTTAAAAACTTTACGGGCTGGAAGTCCTCGCGAGTTTTCTTTAAACATTATGCGAAACAAGTGCACGAAATCAAACATTTTGTGGTAGCCGCAGGTAGCGTTATGAAACCTGCACCTAACTCTGCGTAGAACAGTGAGTTACTTGGGACTCTAACTCTTCGGGTGCCTATGTTGACCCTCGAGTGATTCATAGTGATGTCTAAAAACACTTAGTGCTTTTATAACTGTTCTTATCCCAGGTGAAATGTCATAGTGTCACACAAGTGCCGCATGCCTTGAGCATGATGTGTTGTTTAAAGACTTGCGTTCCTCGAGAACGAGTACCTACTAATCCTGAAATTCCTTTTCAGACTCAAGAGCAAGCCTTTATTTCTATGTACATTATTATTACTGTAAATGAACTTTACTTTTGCTGTAAATTATTTAATTTCTGCATTGTGAAATAAAATTTCTATTTTATTACTTATGCGTCTCTTTCAGCTCCTACTTACTATGAAATACATACTGTCATAGTTTTATTTATTCCTCCTTTCCTATGGTCATGAAGAATTTAAGATGTCTAATCCTAAATTATATTCACCTTGTCTCAGTAAGGTTCCTACACGAATACTTACTTCTGATAATCAGGAGATGAACTCTACACACAGTGCCCAACCACCACTGGCCTACTTCAGAATGTTCCTATACAAATATCAAACATTCTGCTTCATCTCTAAGTTCTTAAAAGTTCTTCTGTCAAGATGAATAGCCCTTCAATACCACTTTGACGTCGGCATAGCCCATGGGAACTTCCTACCAATGGGGGACAGGATACTTCGTTCCTATGGTTCTTACCTAAGATTACTTTGCTGTTTTGTCAATGCCTAGACACTTAACTCTGGGGGAAAATCTACCACGATACATTGATTCTCTGGTACTCTTCCATCAGGACGCCATGGCTTGAGCCCAAAAAACGGATTTTGAGCGAAGCGAAAAATCTATTTTTGGGTGAGATAGCCATGGCGTCCTGATGGACCCTCCCTACTACTTCGTTCAGTTTGTTCCCACCCTACACAATTGTATCATGGTGATGGGCAGCAACTGGCGCCAGGATAAAGACGCGCGTGACGTCATTAGAGCAATGGCGTCCGTTTGTTTACGTCTCGAGTATCAGTAGTAGCCACGAGTGAGATTAGCTGTGGAACGGCTCCCAGCTATTCTCAGCCCTTACACACCGAAGCATTAACTCTGTTCGGGGTGGAGATAGCTATGTGGCACGTTCAGACATGCGTGTCCCCTGTTGTATTACGATGTCTTAAAGGGAAACCTTTGAGATACTCGCTCCAGAAGTTAGAATTCTGTGATAACCTGTGGTTAAATTCTCTGGGAATATCTTAGTAGTCTTATACCCAAGGAAGCTACCAAACAGGAACCTTCCATCAGGACGCCATGGCTATCTCACCCAAAAATAGATTTTTCGCTTCGCTCAAAATCCGTTTACTCGGCAGTTTAAAAAGCCTTACACAGGAGTTATAATAGCCTTACTTGGGAGTTGAAAAAGCCTTACACAGGAGTTATAATAGCCTTACTCGGGAGTTGAAAAAGCCTTACACAGGAGTTATAACAGCCTTACTCGGGAGTTGAAAAAGCCTTACACAGGAGTTATAATAGCCATACTCAGGAGTTGAAAAAGCCTTACACAGGAGTTATAATAGCCGTACTCGGGAGTTGAGAAAGCCTTACACAGGAGTTATAATAGCCTTACTCAAGAGTTGAAAAAGCCTTACAGTGGAGTTATAATAGCATTACTCAGGAGTTGAAAAAGCCTTACACAGGAGTTATAATAGCCTTACTCGGCAGTTGAAAAAACCTTACACAGGAGTTATAATAGCCTTATTCGGGAGTTGAAAAAGCCTTACACAGGAGTTTTAACAGCCTTACTCGGGAGTTGAAAAAGCCTTACATAGGAGTTATAATAGCCTTACTCAGGAGTTGAAAAAGCCTTACACAGGAGTTATAACAGCCTTACTCGGGAGTTGAAAAAGCCTTACACAGGAGTTATAATAGCCGTACTCGGGAGTTTAAAAAGGCTTACACAGAAGTTATAATAGCCTTACTCAGGAGTTGAAAAAGCCTCACACAGGAGTTATAATAGCCGTACTCGGGAGTTGAAAAAGCCTTACACAGGAGTTATAATAGCCTTACTCGGGAGTTGAAAAAGCCTTACACAGGAGTTATAATAGCTTTACTTAGGAGTTGAAAAAGCCTTACAATGGAGTTATAATAGCCTTACTCGGGAGTTGAAAAAGCCTTACACTGGAGTTATAATAGCCTTACTTAGGAGTTGAAAAAACCTTACACAGGAGTTATAACAGCCTTACTCAAGAGTTGAAAAAGCCTTACACTGGAGTTATAATAGCCTTACTTAGGAGTTGAAAAAGCCTTACACAGGAGTTATAATAGCCTTACTCAGGAGTTGAAAAAGCCTTAAAATGGAGTTATAATAGCCTTACTTAGGAGTTGAAAAATCCTTACACAGGAGTTATAATAGCCTTACTCAAGAGTTGAAAAAGCCTTACACTGGAGTTATAATAGCCTTACTTAGGAGTTGAAAAAGCCTTACACAGGAGTTATAATAGCCTTACTCAAGAGTTGAAAAAGCCTTACAATGGAGTCATAATAGCCTTACTCAGAGTTGAAAAAGTCTTACACTGGAGTTATAATAGCCTCACTCAGCAGTTGAAAAAGCCTTACACTGGAGTTATAATAGCCTTACTCAGGAGTTGAAAAAGCCTTACACAGGAGTTATAATAGCCTTACTCGGGAGTTGAAAAAGCCTTACAATGGAGTTATAATAGCCTTA
Source organism: Palaemon carinicauda (assembly GCF_036898095.1). Taxonomy (NCBI): domain Eukaryota; kingdom Metazoa; phylum Arthropoda; class Malacostraca; order Decapoda; family Palaemonidae; genus Palaemon; species Palaemon carinicauda. Next base: position 67,556,191 of record NC_090746.1, on the reverse strand, counting down.
CTTAGGAGTTGAAAAAACCTTACACAGGAGTTATGATAGCCTTACTCAAGAGTTGAAAAAGTCTTACACAGGAGTTATAATAGCCTTACTCAAGAGTTGAAAAGGCCTTACAATGGAGTCATAATAGCCTTACTCAGGAGTTGAAAAAGTCTTACACTGGAGTTATAATAGCCTTACTCAGCAGTTGAAAAAGCCTTACACTGGAGTTATAATAGCCTTACTCAGGAGTTGAAAAAGCCTCACACAGGAGTTATAATAGCCTTACTCGGGAGTTGAAAAAGCCTTACACAGGAGTTATAATAGCCTTACTCAGGAGTTGAAAAAGCCTTACACTGGAGTTATAATAGCCTTAATCAGGAGTTGAAAAAGCCTTACACAGGAGTTATAATAGCCTTACTCGGGAGTTGAAAAAGCCTTACACAGGAGTTATAATAGTCTTACTCGGGAGTTGAAAAAGCCTTACACAGGAGTTATAATAGCCGTACTCGAGAGTTGAAAAAGCCTTACACAGGAGTTATAATAGCCGTACTCGGAAGTTGAAAAAGCCTTACACAGGAGTTATAATAGCCTTAATCGGGAGTTGAAAAAGCCTTACACAGGAGTTATAATAGCCTTACTCAGGAGTTTACTCAGGAGTTGAAAAAGCCTTACACAACAGTTATAATAGCCTTACTCAGGAGTTGAAAAAGCCTTACACAGGAGTTATAATAGCCTTACTCAGGAGTTGGAAAAGCCTCACACTGGAGTTATAATAGCCTTACTCGGGAGTTGAAAAAGCCTTACACAGGAGTTATAATAGCCTTACTCAGGAGTTGAAAAAGCCTTACACAGGAGTTATAATAGCCTTACTCGGGAGTTGAAAAAGCCTTACAAAGGAGTTATAATAGCCTTACTCGGGAGTTGAAAAAGCCTTACACAGGAGTTATTACAGCCTTACTCGGGAGTTGAAAAAGCCTTACACAGGAGTTATAATAGCCTTACTCAGGAGTTGAAAAAGCCTTACACAGGAGTTATAACAGCCTTACTCGGGAGTTGAAAAAGCCTTACACAGGAGTTATAATAGCCTTACTCAAGAGTTGAAAAATCCTTACACAGGAGTTATAATAGCCTTACTCAAGAGTTGAAAAATCCTTACACTGGAGTTATACTAGCCTTACTCGGGAGTTGAAAAAGCCTTACACAGGAGTTATAATAGCCTTACTCAAGAGTTGAAAAAGCCTTACACTGGAGTTATAATAGCCTTACTCGGGAGTTGAAAAGGCCTTACACAGGAGTTATAATAGCCTTACTTGGGAGTTGAAAAAGCCTTACAAAGGAGTTATAATAGCCTTACTCGGGAGTTGAAAAAGCCTTACACAGGAGTTATAATAGCCTAACTCAGGAGTTGAAAAAGCCTTACACAGGAGTTATAATAGCCTTACTCGGGAGTTGAAAAAGCCTTACACAGGAGTTATAATAGCCTTACTCGGGAGTTGAAAAAGCCTTACACAGGAGTTATAATAGCCTTACTCGGGAGTTGAAAAAGCCTTACACAGGAGTTATAATAGCCTTACTCGGGAGTTGAAAAAGCCATACACAGGAGTTATAATAGCCTTACACAAGAGTTGAAAAAGCCTTACACTGGAGTTATAATAGCCTTACTCGGGAGTTGAAAAAGCCTTACACAGGAGTTATAATAGCCTTACTCAAGAGTTGAAAAAGCCTTACACTGGAGTTATAATAGCCTTACTAAGGAGGAGAAAAAGCCTTACACAGGAGTTATAATAGCCTTACTCAAGAGTTGAAAAAGCCTTACACTGGAGTTATAATAGCCATACTCGGGAGTTGAAAAAGATTTACACAGGAGTTATAATAGCCTTACTCAAGAGTTGAAAAAGCCTTACACTGGAGTTATAATAGCCTTACTCGGGAGTTGAAAAAGCCTTACACAGGAGTTATAATAGCCTTACTCGGGAGTTGAAAAAGCCTTATAATGGAGTTATAATAGCCTTACTCGGGAGTTGAAAAAGCCTTACACAGGAGTTTTAATAGCCTTACTCGGGAGTTGAAAAAGCCTTACACAGGAGTTATAATAGCCTTACTCGGGGTCTAAAAAGCCTTACACAGGAGTTATAATAGCCTTACTCGGGAGTTGAAAAAGCCTTACACAGGAGTTATAATAGCCTTATTCGGGAGTTGAAAAAGCCTTACACAGGAGTCATAATAACCTTACTCGGGAGTGTAAAAAGCCTCAAACAGGACACAGGAGTTATAATAGCCTTACTCAAGAGTTGAAAAAGCCTTACACTGGAGTTATAATAGCCTTACTCGGGAGTTGAAAAAGCCTTACACAGGAGTTATAATAGCCTTACTCAAGAGTTGAAAAAGCCTTACACTGGAGTTATAATAGCCTTACTCGGGAGTTGAAAAAGCCTTACACAGGAGTTATAATAGCCTTACTCAAGAGTTGAAAAAGCTTTACAATGAAGTTATAATAGCCTTACTCAGGAGTTGAAAAAGCCTTACACAGGAGTTATAATAGCCTTACTCGGGAGTTTAAAAAGCCTTACACAGGAGTTATAATAGCCTTACTCGGGAGTTGAAAAAGCCTTACACAGGAGTTATAATAGCCTTACTCGGGAGTTGAAAAAGCCTTAAACAGGAGTTATAACAGCCTTACTCGGGAGTTGAAAAAGCCTTACACAGGAGTTATAATAGCCTTACTCGGGAGTTGAAAAAGCCTTACACAGGAGTTATAATAGCCTTACTCGGGAGTTGAAAAAGCCTTAAACAGGAGTTATAATAGCCTTACTCGGGAGTTGAAAAAGCCTTACACAGGAGTTATAATAGCCATACTCAGGAGTTGAAAATGCCTTACACAGGAGTTATAATAGCCTTACTCGGGAGTTGAAAAAGCCTTACACTGGAGTTATAATAGCCTTACTCAGGAGTTGAAAAAGCCTTACACAGGAGTTATAATAGCCTTACTCAAGAGTTGAAAAAGCCTTACACTGGAGTTATAATAGCCTTACTTAGGAGTTGAAGAAGCCTTACAATGGAGTCATAATAGCCTTACTCAGGAGTTGAAAAATTCTTACAATGGAGTTATAATAGCCTTACTCAGCAGTTGAAAAAGCCTTACACTGGAGTTATAATAGCCTTACTCAGGAGTTGAAAAAGCCTTACACAGGAGTTATAATAGCTTTACTCGGGAGTTGAAAAAGCTTCACACAAGAGTTATAATAGCCTTAGTCGGGAGTTGAAAAACCCTTACACAGGAGTTATAATACCCTTACTCAAGAGTTGAAAAAGCCTTACACTGGAGTTATACTAGCCTTACTCAAGAGTTGAAAAAGCCTTACACAGGAGTTATAATAGCCTTACTCGGGAGTTGAAAAAGCCTTACACTGGAGTTATAATAGCCTTACTCAGGAGTTGAAAAAGCCTTACACAGGAGTTATAATAGCCTTACTCAGGAGTTGAAAAAGCCTTACACAGGAGTTATAATATCCTTAATCAGGAGTTGAAAAAGCTTTACACAGGAGTTATAATAGCCTTACTCGGGAGTTGAAAAAGCCTTACACAGGAGTTATAATAGCGTTACTCGGGAGTTGAAAAAGCCTCACACAGGAGTTATAATAGCCGTACTCGGGAGTTGAAAAAGCCTTACACAGGAGTTATAATAGCCGTACTCGGGAGTTGAAAAAGCCTTACACAGGAGTTATAATAGCCTTACTCGGGAGTTGAAAAAGCCTTACACAGGAGTTATAATAGCCTTACTCAGGAGATTACTCAGGAGTTTAAAAAGCCTTACACAGGAGTTATAATAACCTTACTCAGGAGTTGAAAAAGCCTTACACAGGAGTTATAATAGCCTTACTCGGGAGTTGAAAAAGCCTTACACAGGAGTTATAATAGCTGTACTCGGGAGTTGAAAAAGCCTTACACAGGAGTTATAATAGCCTTACTCAGGAGTTGAAAAAGCCTTACACTGGAGTTATAATAGCCGTACTCAGGAGTTAAAAAAGCCTTACACTGGAGTTATAATAGCCTAACTCGGGAGTTGAAAAAGCCTTACACAGGAGTTATAATAGCCTTACTCGGGAGTTGAAAAAGCCTTACACAGGAGTTATGATAGCCTTACTCAGGAGTTGAAAAAGCCTTACACAGGAGTTATAATAGCCTTACTCAGGAGTTGAAAAAGCCTTACACAGGAGTTATAATAGCCGTACTCGGGAGTTGAAAAAGCCTTACACAGGAGTTATAATAGCCTTACTCGGGAGTTGAAAAAGCCTTACACAGGAGTTATAATAGCCTTACTCGGGAGTTGAAAAAGCCTTACACAGGAGTTATAATAGCCTTACTCGGGAGTTGAAAAAGCCTTACACAGGAGTTATAATAGCCTTACTCGGGAGTTGAAAAAGCCTTACACAGGAGTTATAATAGCCGTACTCGGGAGTTGAAAAAGCCTTACACAAGAGTTATAATAGCCTCACTCGGGAGTTGAAAAAGCCTTACGCAGGAGTTATAATAGCCTTACTCGGGAGTTGAAAAAGACTTACACAGGAGTTATAATAGCCTTACTCGGGAGTTGAAAAAGCCTTACACAGGAGTTATAATAGCCTTACTCAAGAGTTGAAAAAGCCCTACATAGGAGTTATAATAGCCGTACTCGGGAGTTGAAAAAGCCTTACACAGGAGTTATAATAGCCTTACTCAAGAGTTAAAAAAGCCTTACACAGTAGTTATAATAGTCTTACTCGGGAGTTGAAAAAGCCTTACACAGGTGGTATAATAGCCTTACTCAGGAGTTGAAAAAGCCTTACACAGGAGTTATAATAGCCTTACTCAAGAGTTGAAAAAGCCTTACACAGGAGTTATAATAGCCTTACTTGGGAGTTGAAAAAGCCTTACACAGGAGTTATAATAGCCTTACTCGGGAGTTGAAAAAGCCTTACACATGAGTTATAATAGCCGTACTCGGGAGTTGGAAAAGCCTTAAAAGCGAGTTAAAAAGCCTTCTTCAGGAGTTGAAATAGTCTTACTCAGGAGTTCAAAAAAACTTTATTCAGGAGTTGAAAAGCCTTACTCAGGAGTTGAAATAGACTTGATAAGGTGTTAAAATATCCTTACTCAGGTGGTAAAGTAACCTTACTCAGGAGTTAAAATAACCTTAGTCAGAAGTTGAAAGAGCCTTATTAAGGAGTTAAAAAAAGCCTTACGGAGAAGTTTAAAAAGCCTTAATCAGGAGTTGAAAAGCCTTATCAAGGAAATGAAAAAGTCTTACTTCGGAGTTGAAAAAGCTTTATTCAGTTGAAAAAGCCTTAATTGTGAGTTTAAGAAAGCCTTATTCAGGCGTTAAAATGCTTTCCTCAGGAGTTGAAAAAGCTTTACACGGGAGTTGTAATAGCCTTACTAAGGAGTTGAAAAAACCTTATTTAAGGAGTTCAAATAGTGTTACTCAGTAATTGAAAGAGCCTTATTCAGGTATTGAGATAGTCTTACTGAGGAGTTAAAAAACTTTATTCAGAGTTGAAAAGCCTCATACAGGAGTTGAAAAAGCCTTATTTAGGAACTGAAAAAGCATTACTCAGGAGTTGAAGAAGCCTTACTCAGGAGTTGAAAAGCCTTTCTCATAAGTTGAAAAAGCTTTATTCATGAGTTGAAAAAGCCTTATTCAGCAGTAGAAAAAGCCGTACTCAGAAATTGAAAAGCCTTATTCAGAAGTTGAAAAACCCTTACTCAGGAGTTAAAAAGCCTTACTCAGGAGTTGAAAAAAGCCTTACACAGGAGTTGAAAAAAGCCTTAATCAGTAGTTGAAAAAGCATTATTCAGGAGTTGAAAAATCATTATTCAGAGCTGAAAAAGCCTTAATCAGTAGTTGAAAAAACCTTGTTCAGGAGTTGAAAAGCCTTACTCAGGAGTTGAAAAAGCCTTACTCAGTAGTTCAGAATTTCAGGCCTTATTCAGGAGTTGAAAAAGCCTTACTTAGAAGTTTAAAAAGCCATATTCAGGAATTTGAAAAGCGTTACCCAGGAGTTGAAAAAGTATTTCTCAGGAGTTCAAAAAGTCTTATTTTGGAGTTAGAAAAGCCTTATTCGTGAGTTGAAAAGGCCTTACTCAGGAGTTGAAAAAAGTTTTAACCAAGAGTTGAAAAGGATTATTCAGGAGTTGAAAAAGCCTTATTGAGGAGTTGGAAAAGCCTTATTCATGAGTTGATAAAGCCTTACTCTGGAGTTGGAAAAGTCTTATTCATGAGTTGAAAAAGCCTTACTCTGGAGTTGGAAAAGTCTTATTCATGAGTTGAAAAAGCCTTACTCACGAGTTGAAAAAGTTTTAACCAAGAGTTGAAAAGGATTATTCAGGACTTGAAAAGCCTTATTGAGGAGTTGAAAAAGCCTTACACAGGAGTTGATAAAGCCTTACTCAGGAATTGATAAAGCCTTACTCAGGAGTTGATAAAGCCTTACTAAGGAGCTGAAAAAGCCTTACTCAGGAGTTGAAAAAGCCTTACTCAGGAGTTGAAATTGTAAGACTACTACTGTAATAATATTAATAATAAATAAAACTGTTTAAATACGAGGAATTAAAAATTGGGTTATGGTAGCCGATTAGAAACGTCCCTGCCTGGTAATTTCTTGAGTGTCTTGTAGTGTCTGCAACCTCACCATCAGCAGCCATTGCCTGGCCATCCCTGATTCTAGCTTGGGTGGAAAAGGGGCTTGGGCGCTGATCATATGTGAATATGGCCAATCTCTAGGACATTGTCACTGTCCCTTGTCTCTGCAATTAATGGCCAACCTTTAAACTAGATTTTCAAATTTTATCCAGTTCGAGAGAAAAGAAAGACCCAAATGGCAAGCTACAAAAATAACTAGAAAGTGATGAAATCGGTTATCTGGCCTAATATTCAAATTGGTTGTAAAAAATATGGTAATCTTATCTGCTTTTCAATGCTAAGTCCTTGGATGAATATCGAGCTATGAGAAAAATTTATAACAGCTGTCAAAGAACGAGGAACTGTCTTTTATCACGAATCTACATTATAACATTCACAAAGAACACAATCCACCGGTTGTAAAGCTAGATAACTTACAAACAATCAATAGGAACAGGCTGAAGAGAGCATTAACTTGCTGGACTAGCTATGAAAAAAAGCTTCATGTACAGTATATAGCTGAATAAATCAGAGGAGAGCTGTATGATAACTCAATTGAAGAAACGGATAAGTTAACAAATCGATAAATAAATAAAGCTAAGAATCGAAAACATAATTGTTTAGAAAAAATAAAAAATTTAAGGCGACTGTGTTTTCTAGGATCACTAAAATAATATCCTCACCTAACCGACTATTAGAAAGACTATTCCACAGCTAATAGTAAGAGTGATTAAAACCCCTCTTGTACTGGATAATGTGACATCGTGATACCTCAACTGCATATGGATCATGACGTTCCGCAAAATGAGTAACAAGAAAAAGCTGTAAACACAAATACTTTCGATATTCGAGGAAGTTCTGTAGTGACGATGGTCTAAATGTAAATTACCGTTGT
>NC_090746.1:67516159-67543659 GCF_036898095.1 Palaemon carinicauda | reverse complement strand
ACAAAACCTTGTGCAAGACCCAATCCAGTGCCTAACCAGTGTCGAGGTGGAAACCGTATAACGATATTGAATTAAAAGGAATAAGAAATAATACCAAAAACGTGAACCCATTTAGGAATATGATCAATGAAATCCTTTCATTTTATTACTTCTTTTCTCTTCCCAGGATGCATGCTTCCATTTGAGCCCATAGGAACCCAGTGCCTCTATGTTGACCCACTGGAGAAGGGGAGCTTCTTCGACATGAGGCTGTACTGCGCCAAGCAGGGAGCTGGCGGGAAACTGGTCAAGATCCCAGATGCGACACAACTCGCAGAAATCATAGCTTACATCAAGGACTCGGGTAAGAAGAATGCCAGGCTGACATCTACTTTGTTTGATACAGATTAGTGTTAGGAAACGAATGACCAAAACTTGTGGCAGATTAAGGCAAATAGAATTATGAAATTTTATAGTGTTAGGTTTAGTTTTATTTGTGCCAGTAAGGATGTGACCTGGTCTAGCTGAAGCTGTAATTTCTATTAAAGATAAAATTGGGCATTTTTGATAGAATAGCTGTAATACAAACGACTGATATTCTTAAAGAACAAAGCAGACAATTTTAGGAAAATATGTAGACAATGTATCAGAAGAAATGAGATTATCTAAATGGTACCGTTACACGATAATGTAAAATCTAGCTCCATAGGATGCTTCGCATGAAAGCTGTCAGCTGCCTTATCTATTTTAACTTCCACGTATACCAGTATATTCAAATAAATGTCCTCTAGAAATGCGGATAGATAGTTCTATTCGGGAGAAGATCGATTGATAGATAGATCACCATAAGGCAATTTGCTGTAAACTTGGTTCCAATTCATTGACTTCTACTTTCAACAAATACCCCATGTAGCCAAGACCTGATAGAGACAAGAATAAAAGAGAGTACAAGAGCGAGTACTCTTCAAGCTCAATAAGAAAATGCTTAACCATCTTTCAGAAGAATGGAAGACCTTAGGAAACAGAAAAACCCAAAAGCAGTAATAGAATTCCCGATATGAAGCACAATAATTAGTAGTCGATAACAATTTTCTCTCATTCTCACTACAGGTCTTGACCACGCTCATTACTGGATAGATGCTACTGACGTTGACCATGAAGGGTTATTCACTTGGGGAGATGGATCACCTGTGCCCACAGGGGCACCCTTCTGGCGTTATGACTGTGATGGGGCCTACACCCTCAGACCCCACACAGATACCAACAGCAACTGCGCCATTCTGGACAGCGAATACCACTACCTCATGTCCGATATCTCCTGTATGGCGGACGTAGGGGAGATCCCATTCAGTCCCATATGCGAACAGATCTAACAACAGCCAGCAGTTATCATAGCAATTAGGTCACCTGCACATTTCCTTCATGGCAATGATTGCGTTAGTTTCTTATTCCTTGGAAACAATAGATATTAGATGTTTAATTGAGAATGTAAAAATTATATTCTTCAGACATTATGTTTAATCATCATTATTTATGATGTATCTGATCATGGAGCTTAATTGCTGGCATTTGCTAAGTTTCCTTCATTACTATGATGTGATCTCTTCCAAGAATTAAAATCTAGTTTCAAAACTAACATTTTAGTAAAGTATTCTTTGCCTTTTCACTACTGATTACATGGGCTTTTGCACATACGAAATTCATTTGACTGTTTTCGGAATTCTACTTTTAATCAGTTATCCTGAGGTTAATTATTGCTACCTGAGGCTTCTTACTTCATGACCATGTTCTTGTACATATTAATGTGGAATCAAATCCTCTTTGTGAGGATAATGTATCCTGGCTATCATCCAAACTTTCTTAATGTCAGCCGAAGGTTAAGGAATTTACTCTCTGATCAGGGAATTCATTCTCTACAAGACAGAGCTAGTAATATTGTATAGACTAAAACTAAAATCAAATAATGAAAACCTAACATTTGAATGCAATGCGTGCATGTAGACGAGATAATCTTAAATGAAAAAGAGTTCCTATCATAATGCTTGGATTTTGAAGAGTATATATTCGAAGAAAATATACAATTTTTTGACATCTGACAAGACCTGGGGCTTTCATTACTGATAGGTCAATTACGTTTGAAACTGTGCTCACCATCTTATATAAGTAAATATTTTTTTATATTACCTGTTAATACTTGTAGCATAATAATCTCGTGAATTAATGAATTGCTATTCACGACCAAAGAACCCCAAATGAAAAGAATGGTAATGCTACAAACAAGCAGAATGAACTCTCTCCTTCATCTAACATTACATTTAACAGTCACTCAAGTGTGGGTTGATATTTGTACAGCCCAAAATACCCAGTATCTTACTAATTTACTTTTCTAAAGCTGAATAATTGTAAGAAAGGGTCAAAATGCAAATGCAAACCAGAGCACTGTTGAAAAAACCAAATGACATTCATTCAAAGGAAATCCAAGAACCGGCACAAGAGACAACGTGTTACCTATGCCTCTTGCTTGATTCTTATGGCCACAAAGGCAGGGACACAGAAATGAGGATATCAATGCCCTAAAAGTCCCATACCTATTCATATCATGATGGTGAAGAGATAGGGACTACTAATCTCGAGAATTAATGCTATACTTGAAAGGGCTTATGTGTTCGACTATTCTGAAATCTTGGTGTAATGCTCATTTTAATCATTGTTTTTTTTATCTATTCATCAGAGTATCCATTTCTCCTTTTCCTTTACCTACCTTATGTTTCTGTATGGTGAAACCACCCCTTTTCAACGTCTTTCCTTCATACTTCAATATAAACAAGTAATTCTAAATTGACTCTATGCTCAGCTTTTAGCAATCCCATATATTCTACTCTTCAAAACACATTCTCTAAGGTAAGGTTCTACATGCTATGGTATATCCAGCTTTTCTTCTCACCAATCTATTCAGAAAATTCACACCCCTTTCGTCCTGTTCCGTTTAGTCTTCTTTTGCTTGCACTTGTATTGGCTTCATAAAAAGGAATGTACTGGTAAACTGCTTAAATTAATATTTAGCTCTGTCTATTTACATAAAAGATGATTAAAATAATCTCAGTCTATTTTGACATACTATGGATGATCAATTGGAATAATTATACTGAGAGGTAATTGTTCACAAGAGTGACTTTGTACCTTTGTACTGACGAGCTGTATGTCTGAATGTTGTATCGGGTCTCTACATACTGTAACTAGCTGTTATCGAATCTTATGTTTATTGATTTGTCATGTCGTCGTTCTATCTACTGTACTAGGCTGTAGTATATGTCATTATTGTAATTATTATTCATTAAGCTACAAACCTAATTAAAAAATCAGGGAGAAGTCCAAGCACTCGTACAGGAAAAATAGCCCTATGAAGAAAGGAAATATGGAAACAGTTAGAATAGTGTGCATGAGTGTACCATAAAGCAAGAGATCTCTCACCAAGACAATGGAAGACCATGATACAGAGGCTATGGCTCTACCCATGAATAGAGCCTAATGTGATTTTGGAGTATCATTCTCTTAGAAGAGCTGCTTAACTTAGCTAAAGATCTCTTATGCCCTTACCAAGAGGAAAGTAGCCACTGAACAATTAGAGAAGTGTTAACCCCTTGAGTGAAGAAGAATTTTTCGCTTATGTTAATGTTGTCAGGTGTATGACGAAAGAGTTGAATATGTAAAGTATAGGCCAGACTATACAGTGTAAGTGTGCACAAACGAAAAATGAGCCGTAACCAGAGAGTAATACAATATTATTATTATTATTATTATTATTAGCCAAACTACAACCACAGTTGGAAAAGAAAGATGCTATTAGCCCAACATGGAAAAATAGCCCAGAGAGGAAAGGAAACAAGGAAATAAATAAACAATATAAGAAGTAATGACAAATTAAATTAAAATATTTAAAAAAGACATTAAAACAGATGATTCATATATAACTATAAAAAGACTTATGTCAGCCTGTTCAACATAAAAACATTTGCTGCAACTTTGAACTTTTGAAGTTCTACTGATTCAACTACCCTATTAGGAAGATCATTCCACAACTTGGTAACAGATGGAATAAAACTTCTAGAATACTGTGTAGTATTGAGCCTCATGATGGAAAAGGCCTGACTATTAGAATTAACTGCATGCCTAGTATTACGAACAGGATGGAACTGTCCAGGAAGATCTTAATGTAAAGGATGGTCAGAATTATGAAAAATCTTATGCAACATGCATAATGAACTAATTGAACCACGGTGCCAAAGATTTATACCTAGATCAGGAATAAGAAATTTAATAGACCGTAAGTTCCTATCCAACAAATTAAAATGATAATCAGCAGCTGGAGACCAGACAGGACAACAATACTCGAAACAAGGTAGAATGAAAGAATTAAAGCACTTCTTCAGAATAGATTGATAACCGAAAATCTAAATACTTTCTCAATGAGCCAATCTTTTGTGCAATTGAAGATGACACAGACCTAATGTGTTTCTAAAAAGTAAATTTGTTGTCAAGAATCACACATAAATTTTAAAAGTCATATAAAGTTAAAGAAACGTTATCAATGCTGAGATCTGGATGTTGAATAGCCACTGTCCTTGACCTACTTACAATCATACTTTGAGTTTTGTTAGGATTCAACTTCCTACCCCATAATTTGCACCATGCACTAACTTCAGCTAGATCTCTATTAAGGGATTCAGCAAGCCCAGATCTATATTCAGGAAATGGAATTGATGCAAAGAAAGTAGCATCATCTGCATATGAAACAAGCTTATTTTCTAGGCCAAACCACATGTCATGTGTATATAAGATGAAAAGTAATGGGCCAAGAACACTACCTTGTGGAACACCAGTAGTACTATCTGGCCAACCAAAAGACACAATAACTTTCTAGAGCTAGTATCTCAATGGGTAGCTGGTTTTTTGGACTACCTACTACCTAATCTTATGTTTATTGTTTTGCTTCATGTTGTCTTTAGTGTACCAAGTTAAAATCTTTCATCTATGCTCTCTGAAAATCTTCCTATCAGGTAATGATGGAAAACTATGAGCTAACCCTGAGGAAAATTCAGAGCCGCTTCACAAAACCTTAAAGTCTGATAACTGTAACTGAAATTATGCTTTGATCTTTGAAAACGATTCAACTGAAATATTCTAATTTTTTCACGAAAACTTTGTAGGCTTTCCTTTCTCCGGATGAATGAAAGTTACATGAAATTGACCCTTATACAGAGTACTTTAAAAGTACTAGCTGTGACAATCATAGACCAATCTACATTCCTTCCGTGTTTATTTTATTTCTCAAATAATTAATAATGGATGTTTAATCCCTTAAGCAAGTTCCAGAATCTTAAAAATTCTTACAGACAGCATTCTTACATAAAGCAATTAGATACTTGCGGTGCCAACTGGTTGTGTCCATGTTAACCTCGACAATAGAGCAATCAAAAACTATTCAATTTCAGTGATACCTTTACTTTTGTTAACCAATGAGCATTTACATTACTGAACTAAATAACTTGGGTCTTTTCTGTGACACCAGAGCTCTTGTTTTGAGGGCCTTAAAATTAAGCCAAGAGCTATCATGTCTGGTGCTATATTGGATACACTGGGTATTCTTCTGGATATTCTTTTATTCTGCTGCATTTCAGTATTCTTTGGTTTGGAAAATAATAACTACGATTATGGCTTCGACTTCTTTAAGACATATCCATTTCGGCCATATGATATTTCATAGCTCATTTCCATTTAATGAAAAACAGTATTTAGCTATTGATGATTTTTGTAACGTCGATAATCTAACGGTAATAAAACTCCTAATCAAGACTAGCCTTCCTCCAGTAACGGCTCACACTCTCTCACCATTGGCCAACTTGATAATAAACGCAGGGAATGAACGTCAGTCCAAGCTTCAGAAAATGCATGAATTTTCAAAAGCCGGATCCTGCCTGAGTGAGAAATGTAGTTGAAAATTACGCTATCTAGCGAGTATATAAGAGACAGAGGAGGTCCAACCAACGTCATTTGCGACTACTGTAACGAAGGGGATGGACAAGCGACTCTTTACACTTGGTAAGTTGAGAGAGAGAGAGAGAGAGAGAGAGAGAGAGAGAGAGAGAGAGAGAGAGAAAGAGAGAAACGGCAATATTGGTATTACTGACGAATAAACCAGAGCAATATTTCAAGAAAGTTTTGGCCTGATAAACAGGTAAAAAATAAGTCATCATGGTTGTTTCTCATGTTTTTTTTCTAATAATTTCCCACAGTTGTCTACGCAGTTTTGCTTTCTTCAACGCAGGCAATCGGTAAGATATGATTATTTTTCTACTATGAATTATATAGAAAATCAAACGATTGCCTATTGTTCTGTTCATAACACCATTTGTAATCTAAATAATTCAACTTTAGTTTAATTATCTAAAAATTAAACTAAATACTCAACTTTGTATTTCATTATTTAAATCCAATTAATCCTTATTTCTTTCAAAAATCAAATTCGACCTGGTCAACTCCATCTATCAACACAGAGGAACCCAAATTATCCCTTATTAACAACACAAAAATGCATTACAACCAAATACAACAACAACAAAGGCAGCCGTTTCTAGTCCACTGCAGGACAAAGGACTCAGACATGTCCTTTCATGCCTGGGGTTCGGCCAGTTTTCATCCAACAGCAAATGCAGCCATTTCTAGTCCGCTGCAGAACAAAGGACTCAGAAATGTCAATTCATGTCTGGGGCTTGGCCAGTTTTCATCCAACAACAACAAATGCAGCCGTTTCTAGTTCACTGCAGAACAATGGCCTCAAAACATGTTCTTTTATGTCTGGGGTTTGGCCAGTTTTCATCATAACCAAATAATTGCATGACAATGAATCAATGATAGGGATTGTAAGTTTACTAACAATGAATTTGCATATCTGCTCACGCCCTTCCGCAGATTGCGACCTCCCGTTCGAGGACATCGGAGGTAGGTGTCTCTTCGTCGATAGCCTTATCAGTGGCAGCTGGTACACCATGAGGCACTTCTGCCGACGTCTAGGCCCCTTCGGAGGGAGATTGGTCAAGATCGATGATGCTGATCTTCTAGCAGATATCATCCGTTACATACACTACTTTGGTACGGTGTATACTCTCTCTCTCTCTCTCTCTCTCTCTCTCTCTCTCTCTCTCTCTCTCTCTCTCTCTCTCTCTCTCTCTCTCTCTTAGCGGATGTAGTAAACATTAAATCCTGAAAAACTGCTTAAAATGAAAACAGTCAATAGACATTTTCCCTTGACACATTCTGACCCAGAGGGCTAGAGATAGCAACCATGCTAACCAAATCCCCTCACGACCTTCCTGTCTTCCCAAAGGTCTTAACCGCTGCCACTACTGGATCGACGCCTCGGACGAAGACGGAGAAGGCAATTGGTTGCAGGACGATGGAACATCCGTCCCAATGGGCCCGCCATTCTGGGGATACGACTGTGCAAGCTTCGTGCATCGCCCTAGAAGTGATCCGTCTCTGAACTGCGGGATCTTAGACCACGACAGGCACTACCTCATGACGGATACCTCCTGCCAGGGGGACGTAGGGGAACTGCCCTACAGTCCTATATGCGAGGCAGCGGATATTGTGGTGGAATGATCTATCTATCTATCTGATCTGTTTATGTATCTATTTCTGAACGAATTGTTGAATAAATTGCTAAGAATTTATGAGAGATATTTTTGAAGACACCACTTTGAAATTATTATACCTGATTAATAGAAAGAGACAAAAGAAATTATCTTAAGGTACTCTCTCTCTCTCTCTCTCTCTCTCTCTCTCTCTCTCTCTCTCTCTCTCTCTCTCTCTCTCTCTCTCTCTCTCTCAATGGACAAACAACTCAATCTAATATACGAAGATGGAAACACATACAATATATTAACATTATTCGTCGAAAAATTAATATTGGGGAAAAAAATCCTTGACCATCCAAACTTTGACGGAATAAATACAAGAAACATTAAATTAAAAGGAAATCCCCCAGAATAATAGTCTTATCTTCTCTTAATCTATCAGAATATATGAAATTAATTTTCTACAAGTGTATTATTCCACTTTCCTTCTCGTTTAATAACATCACAAAGACGAAAATAGTCTGGCACATAACAAATCATGGGCCTGACTTAAAGAAACAGTCACGGTCATCAAAAGACAATGTTTTGAATTTGCAAAAGAAATGGAAACAGTTTTCCCCCAAAAAATAATGTCGTTTAAGAGAGATACGGGGACAGTATTGATGCAGTTTTTGCCAAAGATCAACTCCCCAGAATTACGGGCAATTTGAAGGTACAGTTGACTTCATTAATTCCGGTACACTTCACGGGGAAGCTAAGGAAGCGTATGACAGCAACTGTACACTGTAGCAGATAAGACAGCTGTGTTTGGCAAAAGAGTAACTGTTGCAATGCTAAGTTTTGGTCGCTCATGAATGGCAGAGGCAAGGGGCAGTGACCTTGCCCTAGCAAGCAGGACAATGACCTAGAGACTGACCATATATACATATGATCAGCGCCCAAACTCCGATCAATCCAAGCTAGGACCAGATAGGGGCAGGCAATGGTTACTGATGACTCCCTCGGTAGACTTATAGGCTCCCCAAACCCCGCAACCTTAGCTCACAAGGATGGTGAGGTTGCAGCCACTAAAGTAACTAAGGAGTTTGAGAGAGACTTGAACCCCAGTCTGGCGATCACCAGTCAGGGACGTTTCAAAATAGGCTACCACAACCTTAGCTGTAAAACAAAGTCGCTGAGCTTGTAAACACGGGATCACAGTCACTGTTATTAATTTTACGAAGTGGTGTATAGAAAAATAGTTATAGTTGCTTAACAGGACTTTGCAATATTACTAAAAATGCTTTTGATCGCGTGTTTACAAGTCAGCAACTTTGTTTTACAGGCAGCGTTGCCAACAGTTTCCTTTTAGCTAAATACAGCGTTACCTGCTACAACGTACAGGTGTCTTGTCTCCCTAGCTTCCCATGAAGTGTACCGGAATTAATGAAGTCAACTGTACCAGAAATTCTAGCCTTAGGCCAACTTCCCATAATTTGGAGGCTGGGTTGAAACTACCAGAAAATTCAGATTGTAAGGCATGATCACTTGGACAACATACACACACACAGGCACGCACACACGCATATACACACGGATAATTTGAAAATTACATTTCAACAATAACATCATTAAATGGCTGCAGATGACAGATCCAAACATGTACTAAATTCCCTGTAAATCCAAATTGCTCTAAGTGGAAAAAAAATCGGAAATCTGTCAAATGGATTTTGAATAATTATGCAAGGTTAAAGACACACACACATAGAACCAAATACATATTCGACCACACGCACACAAGGACAATAAAAACTATATTAAGAAATTCTGTTGTCGTAGGAATAAAACTGTACAAAATATGATAACATATATATATATATATATATATATATATATATATATATATATATATATAGATAGATATAGATAGATAGATAGATAAAACGGCTGGTACTTCACGACCCGATAACCTGAGAGATGCGATGGGAATTTTAACAAATGTCTTTTAAGTTACTGATAAATTTTCATCGGGTTTTAATTCTCTCTCTCTCTCTCTCTCTCTCTCTCTCTCTCTCTCTCTCTCTCTCTCTCTCTCTCTCTCTGTTTGGACATTTCTTATGTTGAGTAATCCTGGATAATTGAGCTGCCCCATAAGACAAATGAATCAGGTCACTTACAAACACCCAAGACCTCTACTAGGTAAACACGAACCATATCAAGATACATCAAATTGCCGTTATCCTATCATGTCACTCCTTGACCTCCCCAAGGGAATGGCCAATTCCTTGGGGATTTCAAAGATCTTATGACAATTGAAAGACCCCAAGGAACTAACAGTCTCCTGTGGGAATGCTCAGGAGCACCTGCGCATTTAAACTGTTACATTGTTCTACATTATCCAAAGTTGCTGTCACTAGAGCCACTATTAACGTAATTAACGTAAACAGAAATTCCGCATTTTTATGTCTTTTTAGACAAAATATATAAAATAGATTTGGCTTTCCAATGGGGCAGGACATAATATTCATAACTTATCTTATTTTTCTTAAACTGGACATGTCAGATTAGTTTTGTCTACTATATGGATATTTTCATCATACCAGGGAAGTTATCGTACCAATCATCTTCAAATTATTATTTTTTTTCAAAGGACAGGAAATGCTCAAGGAAATGCCTCTTTTTTTTTTTACGTGCTAGAAACGTCAAGGATAGACCATCGTTGGTGTTGGTGGACAGGGAGGCCATGGGGGTGGGGGTTTGACAGGTGAAAGGTATACGCGAAACTGTTGGAAAGGATGTGCTATTGGTGTATTGTACAGTACTCTACGTACCAATACAGAACGGTGATTACGGTTATCAACCGATTGTTTTAACTAAGAAATATGACTAAATTTAACTCGTTTGTTTTAACTTTGGGATACCATTATATTTCATATGATTTGTTTTAGCTGAGAAACATCACTATATCAAAAAACCATTGTTTTAAACGAGAAACAATAAACGGATTTTGAGCGAAGCGAAAAATCTATTTTTGGGTGAGATGGCCATGTCGTCCTGATGGAAGTTCCTTAAAGTAGCTTCCTAAGGGATATATGTACTACAGTGATATTCCCAGAGAATTTTACCTTTAGGTATCCAGAATTCTAACACCTGGCGCGAATATCCTTAAATTTTCTCTCAAGGATATCGCATAATATCAGAGGACGTATTCTTGACACGCCACATAGCAATCTGCACCCCTAATAGCGTTTACGCTTCGAGGAGGTGTGGCAAAATAAAAGGGAGCCGTATCAAGGCTACCCCCGTTCTCTTACTACTATTGAGTATGATAACAGCGCCCTTCCCACGATGGCGGACATTCCTTGTAGCATTGAGCATGGTGTTACAGATACAGTACCACGGGAGGGATACTGTAAAGATCTTTTCTTTTTAGAAGAGATGGGTGTGTCCATCAGGACGACATAGCCATCTCACCCAAAAATAGATTTTTCGCTTCGCTCAAAATCCGTTTTTTGGGCTCAAGCCATGTCGTCCTGATGGAAGCATACCAGAGCATTAGTGTATCTGTGGATTTTCATCAGTGCCTTAACGTTATAGCAACCTTTTCTATGGTCATGGGGGCCAATTGAGACAAGTGACGTCACCGTTATTCGTCATCATCACTAATCATAAACAATGTTAGTGCTTCCTGCCTCCTACAGGGAAGAGTCATCTAGACAGTAGAAAAGGGGTCTCGAGGTTAACATATATTGTATGACCAAACATAAGTATACACTGAGTATACAAATAGTCTCATAGTTGTATATTTGCTGAATTAGCATCAGTGTCTCTTATATCTATTATTTGTGAGCATACAATTATATGAGGAATACTTACTTTGGTAAGTCGAAGAACTCTGGCATGTATACATACAATTGTCTGGCGAAAGCGGATGCACTACATTCTAATAGACATTTATTCCTAATAAATGACTAAAAGAGATGGTTAGTAAAACGAATGTAGTATGACAATGGGATTATACCTGTAACGAGTACAGAGACTATATTTCTTTCTTGAAAGGAAGAAATGATGAGTGCCACTCTCAGACTGAAGAAAATTTATAAAACAATTTCTCTTCATAATTCCTGTACTGGTTACTTCTATCTGCACTGTGTACTACGTACACCGGCACTAGTGCTATCTGTATAATTCCACACCTGGGATTTTGAACAGAGCTAGTGTCACCATGGTAACACTTAATCAAGAGAGGTCACACCTAAGGAGGATGACCGATTCTCCCTTTAATTGACAGTCCCAGTCAATTAGCTGTTCATCGTAGAATTAGACGGCAGGTTAAATATTCTACCCGACGTCACCACATACTGCTTCAGATCATGGATTTGCTTAGCGTAGTGTTTATAGAACACTCTGGATGATTCTCACCCAGTACATGTGCGAGGACATGTGAGGTCTCAAGCCATTAACTGTTTACCACAGTAATTAGGGGGCAGGTTTTAATATACTACCTGCCGCCACTACGAAGTGTTTCAGTTCATGCACTTGTTTTGCATAGTGTTTGTAAAACACTCTGGATGATTTCCATCCAGTGTATGAACGAAGATGCTCAAAGTCCATATACTGAAAGAAGTTCAGTGATGACGCAATCTTTCTTGGATCATGAATCTGCGGGAGTACTGTCCAGATCCGCTCTACGAATAAAGTAGGTGAGCTTCGCCCTTAGTTGTTTCAAGGATAAATTTGATTCAGAAGTTTCTCCTCTAAAGAGCTGTCCTCCCCTGAAGTCTGAAGTTCTACGAAGATAGACCTTTAGACACTCTATAGTACATAGAGAGACATCTTCCTTCAGAGGGCAGATTCTCCAGGGACCCCATCTCTTAGTGGGTAGCTCGTTTTTAGCGAGAAAGGATGGATCAGGAAAGAGATTCAGTTCTCCCACTTCCGTGAACTGAATGTGACCCTCATCTCTGGATAAGGCCACTATTTCACTAACTCTAGCCCCAGAGGCTATAGCAAATAGAAAAATAACCTTTTGGGTTAGATCCTTAAGAGAACAATCTTCATTGTTCACAGATGAGGCATAGTGTAGGACCTTGTCCAAAGACCAAGAGATGGGCTTTGGTGGTACTGCAGGCCTAAGCCTTGCACATGCCTTCGGAATCTTATTAAAGATTTCATTCGCCAGATCCACTTGAAAAGCATATAGGAGAGGCCTAGTCAAGGCCGACTTGCACGTATTTATCGTATTGGCCGCCAGACCTTGGCTATGAAGGTGGACAAAGAAGGACAGACAGAAGTTCATTGAAATTTCTTTTGGTCCTTTTGCTTTCACAAACGCAACCCACTTTTTCCAGGAAGACTCATATTGTCTTCTAGTTGACTTAGCCTTGTATTATTCTAAGAATTCTATATTGCCTATATTGCCCAAATCTTTTTCTAACCGCTAGAGTAAGAAAATCCTGAAATGAAGGGTTTGGGTTCTCTGTGATAAAACGAAGGCAGTTTATTTCTGAACCTTCGGAAATATACTTGAGATCAGAGCTAGGACCAGCCTCATTTTCAACTTCTTCATATTGTCTATCAGCCCCACTAGAGGATCCTCGTATGGGGCTACATATCAAGGTAGTTTCTTGAAGACGCTCGTGACGAAGAGGTCGAATTGCAGTTCCGGGACTTGTTCCCATCTGGGAGGGAATAGGTCTGCGTCCATGGACCATTCCAACTCTATCGGCTTGGACCGAAATAGAGCATCCACCGTCACATTGTGGATCAGTTGTAAATGAACTGCTGGCAGGTGCCATCCCTTTAAGGAAAGGATGGGTAACTTCACCTAGACTGTATGAGACGTTCAATTGTGACGTCTTATTATTGCTTCAGTGTCCCAGATCAGTCGTAGGAAGTCTGATCTGTGTGGAGGGGGCTTCCCCACTCATGATAGGACTAGCAGAGTCTTGGGGCTTTCGTGTTTTAATTTTTGTTAGAGAAGCGATTAAAGAAGGACCGATATCGGTCTTTTTTTATCTCTTCAAGCGTTTCATGCGTGTTTTCTTCAGGCTCTTAACGCATCTTTCCGCTGTGCTCTTTGCACTAGGTCTGTCACTATTGCGAACTGGGGAAAGTTTAGCGCTTGTCCCTGTTGGCGTCTTGGAAATCTGACTGATTACCTGAGTCTCTTGACAGACCTCGCGAGCTCCTTTTATATTCCCAAGGGAAAGGAGAGTTGATGTGACTGTGGGCTTCAATGGTTTTTCAGCCATTGAAACCCTTGAGCTGGAGAAAGTCGAGACTTCTAAAAGCTTATCTTGCATCCGTGATGTCCCGGGAACCGGGTCATTTCTTTGAATGCACATTGGCCAGCCACTTCGGGTGCTGCCCACCCCAGCCTCTCGTTCAGGTATATTAACGCCTGAACCATTTCTAGGCTTGACTTTGACGTGACTAAGTTTGTCAATCCTATGAAGATACTTAGGACTGTGAGTCCAACACGTATCTTTCCTAGGATGAATGTTACTATCTGTAACATGAATTCTAGATAGGAGGAAGGGGGGTGGTTGACTGGAAGGTTCCGCAGGACACCTTTCAGGTCTGACAAGACTACGCACACCCCTATTTGGAACAAGGTCCATATGTTCGGAAGGATTAACATTCAGAACTTGCTGTTTCTATGAACTTGTTGAGTGGCGACAAGTTCAGAATGACTCAGAGATTTCTTAAGTCCTTCTCGTGAACACAAAACAGCCTTCCCTGGAACTCGATGGGCTGTAGTTTTCTTACCACCTGTATGCTCTATAGCTCTCAGGTATACTCCTCCAGGAGGATTTTGAATTGTAGGAGAAGGTAAGGAAGTGATGGTGGGGACATTTCTGTTTCCCATCAAGGGCTCATCTTGAATAGGCTTTGGACCGAAGGATCGAAGGTCCTGCGATCCTGATGGAATGTTCCTCCTAGCAGAAGCGTCTTCATGCTTCGAATAGTCAGTAGGTTTAGACTTTTGACCATCTGCCTGTGGCATCGTGGTCACTGGAATAGTGGGATGTTGTTGAGCAGCCCAGATATTTCCAGCATTTTCGATCTTCTTTTTAGGTTGGGGACCCACAACCATGGAAGATTTTCTCTTTGAAAGGATACCCCATTTTTGGAGAAGACTTATGTTCTCCATGGTGGCGTTCTTAATTACTTTCCTTATTACCTCGTGTGGGATGAGGTCTTTACCCCAGATTTTGGAAGATATTAGCTTCCTTGTTTCATGTTTCACTGTTGCAGCAGCGAACACAAACTCTCTACATGCTCTCCTAGCCTTCATAAAGGTATAAAGGTCCTTCACTAAGGTAGTCATATGCATTTTGGCTATGACCATGAGCATGTTTGGGGTATTTTAGTAGGTTGAACACAACTCTATGTAGTTTTGTAGAGAAAGGGAGGTCGCAAGTCTCTCCTTTGACTCTTGTTCATTATACAAGAGCAACTCAGATAATTTAGGGAAACATACATTAAATTGTCGACTTGCGACATCCGCGTCTAATTTTCCTACTGAAAAGGTCAAATGGATTTCCTTCCAATCCTTTTCCTGTCCGGGAAAAGCTGGTGACAAAGGCTTGCACTCGTCGAGTGTGGGACATGGATTACCCGCCTCTACCGCTTTGGCAACAGATGTAAATGCCTTCCCCGAAAGGGGAATGAGAGTGAAGTAGGAGCAAGAAAGGAAGGGTGTCTGTTATTCAGTGAGAATACCTTTGACTCTGAATAACCCGCCTTTTTCAGACTACCTGAGAGGATAGTCTGTGCCTTATCATGGTCGAGAATCATGACCTCCTTTGGTTCCGTTCCTTTTCTTGAGTTTGGTTCGTACTTCAGTCGAACCCAACAATTAGGGATAGCATCAAAGCTTGGCCAAAATTGAATTTTGTCCAAAGGAACAGCACCCATTTTCTCTGAGATGTAGAGATTGCCATTTAAAATCGGCATCTGCTCTGCAAACCTCCAGGGATTGGTTTTGGAGCATGTTGGTAGGTCTTGATCCATGGGTCATTTGACTGACCCCTGGGAAGCGACAAGAGAAGCTTTGCGAGGCTCTATCTTGCGTTTTACTTCCTACTTTTCGTTTTGTTTACGAAAGCTCTCTATCTGATTCTTCAGTTGGATACATAATTGTACCATTTTATCCAATAGAGGGGTAGAAGACGAAGATGTCGACATCGATGGCTCTATAGCCGGCATAGGCGGAGGAAATTCCGACACGACATTTTTCTCTTCTACCTTGGGGCACTTCTTGCCCTCAATCCCAAAGGTTTTCTGGCCGTCAGGGGATGTAGTTGGCTCCTGAGGCACTACTATTTCCTTACTTGCTTTCGGAAATAGTAGCTTACGCATCCTATCATTAGGTAGGAAAGGTCCCGGAGAGATTTTTTGGAAGCCTCTCACCCAGTTGCGTAATTTGTATTGAGCTGTAACCCTAGTCTCCGTAGACTTGGGATTTGCAAAACCTTCAGACATTAATGTCCGACATATATTGCAAACCTGTGGGTTCCAATAATGTAGGGATCCGGAAATAATATTGCAGGGGGCATGAAACCTGCAAGTATTATGACCGTAAAAATACTTACTCTTGGCCTGGCAGAGGACTGCAGCACAAGGTATCTGGTGTTCCTCCTGTAAAGAAAGGAAAACCAAATGAGTATACAAAGGATTATCTCCCTGATAATCAACATGCAAAGGTCATCTACAACAGAATAGCTTAGGATAGTAAACTATCAAGGGATAGTAGGAGATACATACTTGTGTACCCCTGTGAGCAAATGCTGTTACCTCCCCTCAGTATTAACTACATGGAGATTCCTCTATTGAATAACTCCAAGTAGAAGGGCTCTTACCCCTAGGGGTAGAGAAGTACCAATTCACTGTCCCAAAATAATGTTAATACTGTGGGGTCAGGATGACTGATTCTCAATCAGAATATTGAAGAAAACTATTCATTCAATATATGAACGGTACCAGCAGAATGCTCATACAAGGGTACCCAAGGTATGTCAGAAATTACTACTGTATAATGGTACTGTAGTTTTCTATTTGCAGTAAGTCTATATTGCAATTTACTGGCTACTGTACATCATGTATTGTAGTCTAGTCATTATGCTGCCTTCATAGTAGCATATGACAGTACGGTCCATCTAGCATGAAGCCAGCTGGACTAGGGAAAATAAAGACATATATTTGTATATCCCACTCTGCCTATTTGCTGTAGCCTTCCTTACTATATTAAAATATAGTTTCCTGATCAGGGAGACTCAAGGAAAAAGGCTCTACCCTTTAAGGGTTAGGAGTGTATCACTCCTGCCTTGAAGTTATTTAATATTGTAGGGTAATCCGAATACTGATTTCTAATCAGGATATTGAAGAAATCATATTCATTCAATATGGGATTGGGTTCAGCAAATGCCTGTGTTGGATATCCAAGATATATTGGAAATAACCACTAGTATAAAATATATAGTTTTCTATCTGCAGTATATTCTATACAGTAGATATACTGGCTACTTGTATAACATATACTGTAGTTCAGCCGGCATGTTGCCGGCATAACTAGGTCTTGCCGGCATATCTAGTATGCTAGCTAGAGAGAGAGATAGCATGGAGGAAAGGCTACTCCTTTATTGTGTATGTATACAGTAATTAAGGATGTAAAAGTCTAATTTTACTGCCTTTCCTCCGAATAGAAGGTTCTAATGGAAGGGGAGAATGTACCATTCAGGCTTCCATCCAGCTAGAGTACTATTGCCGGTAAGGTGCCGTCAAAACACTGCCGGCAGGCTAGCCTCCGGCAGTATCAGTACAGTCGGCGTGCTGCCATCTAAGTCAGCACTTATCTGTACTGTCCTGGCCGGCGGCAATCCGGCAACAGAACTTGTGAATAGCAGTCCAAGGGAGAACTGAAGAACCTTGGGGATAGTAAGGGACTTCCCACTCTCAGCCATCATGGCTGCCGGCAGCCACCAGATGCCGGCAGCCGCCAGATGCCGGCAGCCACCAGTTGCCGGCAGCCGCCAGTTGTTGGCAGCCGACAATCATCGGCTAAAGGTAGGGACCATAGCTGCCGACAGATGATGTGGTTGCCGGCAGCATGCATTGCCGTCAGCCAATATCATGGCTAGAGAGGGAGTCTGGCCGGCTTCGGCAATCTACCGGCAATGGTAAGGTTGCAAGAATTCGGCCCAAAGACAATGGCTTGGCCATCAAAAGTGGACAGAGGGGTAGGGAACAGGGTCCTGTATAGAGTGTGAAAGGAACTGAAAAAATTGTCAGTCCTACCACCTGTTAAAAGAAACTCTGTTTCAGTATCGGCAGAATCCTAGGTGACAGGAGAGTCTCAGTTCTCCATCCTAGAGATTGCCGACACAGTTAAGGGGATGGTGGCATTGCCGCCTCCTCTCAACAAGGGAGAAACAGAGTTCCAGTGCCGCGTCATCCTAGGCAAAAGAAGATCACTCTTCAGCCTAGAGGACTGCGGCACAGAACTAGTCTTTTAGTCGCAAGGAGAAGATGGTACCCGACCACTACTTTGAGTGCGACTAGGGAGGGCTAACCTCCATTGCCAGCAGCCTAGCCGGCAGGGGAATGATGGTATTCTACAACCCATTCGCCCTGCCGGCAGGTCGCCGACATAAGACTAAATACTCTGAGATTCTGACTAAATCCCAAAACCTGCTGGTATACCACAACCAGCGGTTTAAGGGAAGAGGCAGGAAAAACCCTAGGTTAGTTATGTCTGAATAAAATTCAAGGCACGGCTATTAGGGTTGTAGCCTGAAGCTACACTCAGAGGGAAAGAGATTACCCTTAAATCTCCGAAGAGACGTGTAATGTTTCATATAATTCTAGGAGGTATCAGTCTCCACTTGAATTGAAAAACAATACACGAGGATAACCGGGAGATGTCTGAACGTATAGTAAAACGCCTAAGTTAGGTTACCTAGTCTAGACGAGATCTCGGTTACCTAAATCACCGAAACTCTAACTATACGATCGACAGAGAAAAGGAAAATTATGCACATTATCAAATCTTTACGAGAATAATTGCCTAAATGGCTAAATAATTAAAATTATTAAATAAAGCTATTTAAAACTGGAAGTCGTTCTGCTATCTAAATAACACATGCCTAACGAACAACGGCGCCAGTAACTGGCCTAGCTCTTAGGCACAATAAAATACTCTAATTTCATTGTGAAACAGGAGGTAAATTATACTCATAGTAAAGACCCGATACTCAACTTTCCAGAGGCGGAAGAAGATGGAGAAAGCATAATTATAATCCTGTAAAACGTTCGAAAAGTTAGATCAGCAGGGAATACCACCGAGCGAAATCACTACAGAATAAGGAATGTCCGCCATCATGGGAATGGCGCTGTTATCATACTCAATAGTAGTAAGAGAACGGGGGTAGCCTTGAAACGGCTCCCTTTTATTTTGCCACACCTCCTCGAAGCGAAAACGCTATTAGGGGTGCAGATTGCTATGTGGCGTGTCAAGAATACGTCTTCTGATATTATGCGATATCCTTGAGAGAAAATTTAAGGATATTCGCGCCAGGAGTTAGAATTCTGGATACCTAAAGGTAAAATTCTCTGGGAATATCACTGTAGTACATATATCCCTTAGGAAGCTACTTTAAGGAACTTCCATCAGGAAGACATGGCTTGAGCCCAAAAATTTATCTAATTCCATTTCTTTTAACTGCGAAACATTACTAATCTCAACCGATTGTTTAAACTAAGAAACATTACTATTCAGTATTTCATTCGTTTACTTTAACTGAGAAACATCACTATATTTCATTCAATGTTTAAACTAAGAAACATCACTACATTTTACTCAAGTAAGGGGGAAGTCATACCCTGGTGAGAGTAGGGTGCGTGTGTATCTACCTAAATATTTAGCCGCCATTTTTGACAGTTTCGTACACTAATGACAAATATTTGGGGTTACTTTTAAAAAGTTCAAAATTTTTGCTGAAGCTCATTTACGAATTAGGAAAATCATTTTAAGATTTAATGATAAATTTACATTAACATTAGCATTTCCTAAATTTACCTTAATATTAACACTTTCAGACGTCGAGACATACAAGGATTCTCAAAACGAACCCAACCTCGCAAGAAAGGTAAAACAAGTGATTCAGGAGACACAAAGGGAGGAAGAGAGTTCAAATCCCAGGTCTATTCGTCCTACCCTCTTTACGTGCGGATTTTTTTAAAAATCGTAGCATTTCCACCCACTTCTGTTACATTCCTGTCCTTGAAAACTTCCATTTTTCAAAATTCCCATAAACTATATTAGGTTAACCAAGAAGCATAGATTTATTAGATAAAATTTGAATTTTTTCTATTTATCAATGGTTCTTAGCTGATCTATTTTTTCAATCACAAATTACCTCTCCTGAATTTATTTAGTCCAACTCTAAAGGAGTCAATTTTGACTTTTTATGCTGATAAATCTCCTCCCTCGAGAAGGCAAGGTTCACATTCATGCCAGTTAACATAAGCGTTCATTCTACAATAGTGTACACGACCCGTCAAAAATGATGGCTAAATATGTAGGAAAATGTGCACACTTGCGCACGAACGCACACACACGCGCGCAGATTCAACCCTCCCCAACCCTTCTTCCTTTCTAACTTCAACATGGCAATTGCGGTTATCGAGTGTACCTTACGGGATACCCCCTCTCACAAGGTTATGACAACTCCCTCTCCCCCTACCCGAGGGATGGAGAGAGACCGAGTAGTTATGCGTTTGGCCATGCCACCCAGCTTGACCGGAATTAGAATATATATATATATATATATATATATATATATATATATATATATATACTGTATATATATATATATATATATATAGAGAGAGAGAGAGAGAGAGAGAGAGAGAGAGAGAGAGAGAGAGAGAGAGAGAGAGAGAGAGCCGAACACTTGCTCTTTATTTCATAAGGGAGATAATGACTCTTACCAATTATTCAAGATACATGAAATTCATAGGAACTATCCTAAAAGCCCACTAACACGTTAAGCAACACGGATTGAGGGAAATCTGAGAGGAAACAAAGAGAGACTGACTAAGATAAAAAAAAAAATATGCTTATCAATTGTGACATATATATTACGTAAATCTATCTCCCGAGATATGGGGTAGATTCTATGGGCCACTCAAGAGTCTATGGGAAAATCTTTGGAATCTATTGATATAAATAGTGAGGTTACTATAGTCAACAGGCAGTTATTGGTAGAAATTCGACCTACTTTGATAATACGATGAATACGTGGTCCGTCAAAGCAGGTTAGAGAATACATAGTTTTATATATATATATATATATATATATATATATATATATATATATATATATATATATATATATATATATATATATATGACGTTCCTAGACCTAAGATACAGTGAATTCTATATTAAGAAGTGTTTGTGAATTGATAATATAAAGCATGGAACATGAAAGCCGCGTGTCTTAGTGACAAAACTTTATAAATATGTATATATATACACACACACACACACACACACACATATATATATATATATATGTGTATATATATACCTATATGGATGTATGTATATATATATATATATATATATATATATATATATATATATATATATATATATATGTATATATTTACATATGTATGTATATATATGAATATATTTATATATGTATATACATACATACATACATACATATATATATATATATATATATATATATATATATATATATATTTATACATATAAGCTATAGGGTATATCTTTTCTGAATAAGAATATCTAAACGTGGAGAAAGGGTTTATATATCACCGTGATCAGCAGAGCTGCACTAGTCAGATCCACACAAACTTAGGTCGGTTTTCTGTGAGCCATCAGACAAAAATATCCCACTATCACCAATTCGCACTGGTCAGCGTGGTGAAGAAATCTGGCAAAACCCCAGACATAATGACATGTCAACTAGAAACAGATGCACTACTTTTAGGAGTGTGTGTGTGTGTATATATAAACATATATATATATATATATATATATATATATATATATATATATAAACATATATATATATATATATATATATATATATATATATATATTTATAGTATATATATATATGTGTGTGTGTGTGCACGAATAACTACTGCTGTCGATAATAGATTAAGTGGAAATATGTATGCATAGAAGGACTTTTAAATGTTTATTTTTGTTTTCCAGCACTAGCAGCAAGTGCAGCCTTGTTGCTTATACGACCGGCAGAGGCGCTAGGTGAGGAAGAACTACAGTAGACCTTCCATATTTTTTAAACTTTAAAGCATCTTACGGCAGGGTATAAGTCAGAGAATTTGTAATGAACTGTTTATGTGACAGAATCCAGAGGTTCATATCGGGTGTCTCTTTCACCTTTGAAAACTCTATCACGCTTATGCGATACCACAGGGAGGTTAGATTTAATTTCCTTTTAGAATTTGAAATTTGGATTCATTAGCAATGAATCATAACCTATTCTTTTCTCGATTTCATAAAAGGAAGATATTACTTGAACAAGAAAGATGGGGCATTAATAATAATAATAATAATAATAATAATAATAATAATAATAATAATAATAAAACAAAAGAACAACACATTAATATTAGTAAACAACTAATATCTGTCTTAACGAGATAGTCTTTGTCTTTGTCGTAGTTATTATTGTGGATATCATTATGATTGTTGTTTTTGTGGTGGTTATTTGCTAAAAGAAATCCCTACATCCATATAACGATGCAATCGTTTCCCTTTCTCAGCCTGCGAGCTCCCGTACGAAGACATCGGAGGAAGGTGTCTCTTCGTGGATCCTCTGGTGTCCGACACCTGGTACAACATGAGGCTGTTCTGCAGAACTCTAGGAGCAGGGGGCCAACTCGTTAAGATCGACTCTGCCAATCTCCTGGCAGATATCATCGATTATATAAACAGATATCGTGAGTTCGTTGATTGGGTCGCTTTTTGGAAGGGAAACCCGTCTCTTGAGAAAAAATAGTTTTAGGCGAGGGGTTTTTTTTCCGATAGGTCACTCCTGTCTCTGGAGAAGGTCGCTTTTGAAAAAGTTTAAAATTGTCTTATAAAATGAAGCAGTTTTGGAAAGATTTTTTTTAATAGCTAAAAGTTTCTTTGTTTCTCGAAAAGTCAAAATTATCTATTAAAATAGGCAGTTATTGGGAAAAAAAATCCCTTGAATGGTCAAAAGTGTCTCTCTAGAAAAGACAGTTTTGAGAAGATCGTTTTTATGGCTGTTTCTTTTCTTAACAATAAAAAGACGAGGTGCACACGAGGTAATTAATCAATTAAGCCAAAAACCTTCAAAACTAATCTTTACATTAGTAACTAAAAACTTATTGATGTCAACTTCTTTAGCCCATCATTGCTATATGTATGTGATAAAGTATAATTTAACTAATGATTTTATAAATTGAATCGAAAACATATTTTAGTTGTTGATGGTGCTATTTTCATGTAAAATTCCAACTTTTATTCATTTACAAACTCTTTTAAGCTCCGACCCATTCTAAATTTCAAAATCCTTATCGATATAAATAACAGCCGAAGAAGAAGCCTTTTTTTTTCACCGGTACAAAGAAACTCAATGAATTGAAGATAATAATTTCCCAGTAAAATTGAAATAATAGAAGACCATAATAAGCTCCCGGTAAGACTGAAATAATAGAAGACTTTAATAACGTGACAGTAAGACTGAAATAATAGAAAACTATAATAATCTCCCATTAAGACTAAAATAATAGAAGGCTATAATAACCTCCCCGTAAGACTGAAATAAGAGCAGATTGTAATAATATCCCGGTAAGACTGAAATAACAGAAGACTATAATAATTTCCCGGTAAGACTGAAATGGCAGAAGACTATAATAATCTCCCGGTAAGACTGAAATGATAGAAGACTATAATAATCTCCCAGTAAGACTGAAATGATACATGACAAGACCATAATAATCTCCCGGTAAGACTGAAATGACAGAAAACTATAATAATTTCCAGGAAAGACTGAAATGGCAGAAGACTCTAATAATCTCCCGGTAAGACTGAAATGATAGAAAACTAATAATCTCCCAGTAAGACTTAAATGATAAGAGACTATGATATTCTCCTAATAAGACTAAAATGATAAGACTATAATAATTTCCCAATAAGACCGAATTGAAAAAAGATCCTAATAAACTCTGGTAAGACTGAAATAATAGAAAACCATAATAATTTCCCAGTAAGAATGACATGATAAAAGACTATAATAATATCCCAGAAAGATTGAAATGATAGGAGGCTATAATAATCTCTCGGTAAGACTGAAATGATAGAAGACTAATAATCTCTCGGTAAGACTGAAATGATAGAAGACTAATAATCCCTCGGTAAGACTGAAGTGATAGAAGACTGATAATCTTCCTGTAAGACTGAAATCATATAAGACGATAATAATCTTCCAGTAGGGCTGAAAAGATACAGGACTATAATAATCTCTCGGTAAGACTGAAATGATAGAAGACTATAATAATCTTCCTGTAAGACTGAAGTTATAGAAGGCTGTAATAATCTTACAGTAGGGCTGAAACGATAGGCTATAATAATCTCTCGGTAAGACTGAAATGATAGAAGACTATAATAAATTCCCATTAATACTGAAATTATAAAAGATTATAATAATCTCCTGGTAAGACTGAAATAATAGAAGACCTTAATAATCTTCCGGTAAGACTGATATGATAAAACACTATGATACTCTTGTGGTCGGACTGAAATGATAAAAGACTACAATAATCTTCTAAGACTGAAAAGATACAAGACTATAATAATCTCCAGGTAAGACTGAAATGACAAGACAATTAATCTCACAATAAGACTGAAATGATGAGAGACTATAATTACCTCCCAATAAGACTGAAACGATAAAAGACTATAATAATCTTCCGGTAAGACTAAAATGACAGCAGATTAGAATAATCGTCCATTAAGACTGAAATGATAAAAGACTATAATAATCTTCAGGTAAGTCTGAAATGATAAGAGACAAATAATCTCCTAGTAAGACTGAAATGATAGAAGAATATAATAATCTCCCAATAAGACTAAAATGATAAGACTAAAAATCTTCCGGTAAAAATGAAATGATAAAAGTAGGTAATAATCTCCCGGTAAGACTGAAATGATAAACGATTATAATAATCTCCCTATAAAACTGAAATTCTTT
The DNA here is from genome assembly GCF_036898095.1 of Palaemon carinicauda. Lineage (NCBI taxonomy): Eukaryota > Metazoa > Arthropoda > Malacostraca > Decapoda > Palaemonidae > Palaemon > Palaemon carinicauda. The sequence continues at coordinate 67,518,779 of NC_090746.1, read as the reverse complement.
CCTTTAGTATTCTAATCAGTTAAACAAATGCTCCACCAATCAGATTTCGACGAAGCCAACTACTGGATCGGAGCGACAGACGAGGAAATAGAGAATCACTTCCAGTGGCTGGACGGATCTTCCGTGCCCTTGGGACCGCCCTTCTGGAGATACGAGTGCGACCAGTATATGACCCAGAGGCCCCTCGTGGACTCCACTCGTAACTGCGTCGCCCTCGATAGAGAGACCCACTACCTACTGTCGGATTTCCCCTGTATGGGCGATGGCATGACAAAGTTCAGTCCCATTTGTGAGGCAGCTTGAAATGAGAGTACAGTAAAATGAAAATGGATTAGCGACTTTATATCATTAATATGAAATATGTCTTGCTTTGCCAAACAAGATATATGATAATCGATAATAAAAACCAAAGTTAAATAAAGATATGACCTTTCTTGTCACAAAAGTGTGTTTTTATCAAAATTATCCAGCTCTTTATAACGTTAGTTGAAATTATGTCTTGCTTTAACAAACAATATATATTAACATCGTAATAAAAACCAAATTTGAATGAAGGTAATAACGAGCTTCCTTATCACAAAAGTGTATATTTACACAAATCATCCATCTCTCAAATTTGAGACGGCAGGAACGATACGTTTATCAAGACATCTGAAGTTAGCTAGGAAAAGGTATCGTAAACTATTGCTGTATTATATAAGGTGAAATTAATTGTTTAAAGATAGGGGCACCAAGACAATTATTTCAATAATAACAGTAATATGAAATCCGATTTGATCACAAAAAGGTAATAATATACAAAGGTAAGAGCAAATATTTCTCAGAAATACAGCATTAATAATCAAAATTAATTTATTACTATAAAGCTCAAAATGAAAACGTTCACTGTGTTTCCATAAAGGAGAGAACTATAATATTGAATTCTAATTGGGCTTTTTGTTGAAAATAATTTGTTTCTAAATCTATCCATACAACCTATAAATTTTTCAATGCTTTCATATAATCATGTACCTCTTGAGCTAGTGCTAATAATAGCAATTAATTCTATTAATCGAAAGGGATTAACTATGAAATGGAAGTGCACAAACACATGTATATGTGTGTGTGTATATATATATATATACATATATATATATATATATATATATATATATATATATATATATATATATATATATATATATATTACGGCTGACTAATTACATAACCTCCCGAGTTCCAAACTCACCTGTTATATTTACATAAGTCTGTTATACTTGAAAAATACCCTAGCTCTGAGAAATTATGCAACTCCTAGACGGCAATATATAAAAACACTGAATATCCACAGGTCTCTTACTTTACTCAAAAAAAAAAAAAAAAAAAAAAAAAAAAAAAAAAAAAAAAAAAAAAAAAAAAAAAAAAGGTAATTACTTCACTTGATCTATTCAAAACAACCTCTTACTTCGATTTTTAGTCAGGTCTATAAGAAATATTGGTGATCGAAATAATAAACACTTTTACAAAAATAAATATATTTAGGAAAGAAATTTACAACATTAATACAGAAAATTATCACAAAAATGAATCACTCGAAATATTAAATCTGAACTAAACCTTAGACTAACAAAAGAAAAAGATACTTATGAAAATTGCACAATCACTTGTTTCAATGGAAATTAATTTATAAAAATATTTAATCTTGATAATTATGACAATAGTTAACCTTTAACACTCTAATCATTAAACTCTTATTGAAATTTACATAAAAGTAACTGATACACTTACGTGTTTTAGCTCACACGAGGTTTCCGAAGAGATAGCAATATAACTTCACTGTTTTAATATAATTTCACTGGGCCAGTTACAAATATTTATATAATACCAGAACGTATAATAACACAATACATTTGAAATCACATTCAAAGTTTCATTAACGTTTGAATAAACTACACACGATATATGTTGGGTAAAAAAATTAATCACTTTGGAGAGGGCACACACTCGAGGCACGTGAGGAGAGAGGATGTTGGCTCTTTCACAGGGACAGGCTGGATGTCTCCAGCTGCTTATGATTTCCTAGGGCCACATATATATTGACATATTTATTCTAGATAATTCTAAATAGATTCTTCTAGTGATGTGTGGGTAAGACCTACCAGCGTAAGGTTACCAACGAGACAAATAGAACGGGATCAAACCTTGCTTGCAAGGTAACCCTCTATCAGCTAACTCCGCCCACTCTGGGGTTTTTAAGAACATTCCAAACACGTGGAAATATAAACATGATATAATACCTCGTAAACATGACATAAGCCCTCGTTTTCAAACCTCGTATGGTTCCAAGCATACTTACAGTAGACAGATTACATAAGACTTCGTAACAAAATATGTAAAATATAAAGTTGATTCTTAAAAATAACGTAAATTTCATACACTGACTGGGATGAAAAATACGACGAAATGAATGACGAAAATCTTATGCAATCTACATACAATTACTTAAGCCTACAAGAGAGGAACTCACCTTATGAGCTGGTTACACACCTCTTAAATACACAAATAAAATACATGAATAAAATATTTACGCAAGACCAGCTCCATAAGAATATATATAAATTCGCACTCCCCAAGAGAGATT
>NC_090746.1:67476159-67513659 GCF_036898095.1 Palaemon carinicauda | reverse complement strand
TATATATATATATATATATATATATATATATATATAAATCAACACTATTTCCTGCTCAAATAAAAATAAATTTTAACCTCTTACTAGGGATGAACCCTAGTCTCTTCAAACGAAAGGCAAGGTCGTTATCAATAAGCCCAACAATATTTTTAGAGCCTCTGATGGCATGATCGATAGCGAATTTGCCTTTCATTTGAAGAGACTAGGGTTCGATCCCAGTATGATATAGAAATATATATCCCCTATTTTTCACAATAAGATCATTAAAACGGGAATATACCTCTTTCAATTTCAGGTTTACTTGCAGCATTGGCAGAAACGGGTGAGTGTCCAGGTTAACCTATTCAAAAATTCTCTCTCTCTCTCTCTCTCTCTATCTCTCTCTCTCTCTCTCTCTCTCTCTCTCTCTCTCTCTCTCTCTCTCTCTCTCTCTCTCTCTCTCTTTACGATGTATGAAGGAATCGTTTAGCCAACGCTCCTTTATGGAAGTGATGCATGGATGAATGATTCAAATAAAAGGGAAGAGACTGAAACTCTGGAGATGTAATGAAAGTATAAGAAGGAATCCAAGGAGAAGTGTGAATAGGTTCCTTGATAAAATATTAGCAAAATTTAAGAAATAGAGAAGTTTCTTTGGAGTGGGTTTAGTCACGTAAAAACAATGGAGGCGAGAGGATGTTGGTTAGAGTGTATAATGAGAAGTGTTGGATGGGAGTAGAGAAAGTGATGTTAAATAGATTAAATGGAAAAATACTAGAAAGGAACGATCATAACAACCAGGAATCGAAAATTGAAAACGACGTAAAAAGTGTAACATGTGTGTGTGTGCTTGCGTGTGTGTGTGTGCTAGTGTGTGTGTGTTGACGTGCCGCTGATAGGCCCTATATGGAGCTGAATCAGTGGCTAACATTTTAAAGTTCTTTTGCTTTTGCGGGTTTTCAATAATTCAACACCTTGTCTTCATATGGCTATGGTCTGTATGCAGACATTGCAAAGGATATACTATATAAAGTATGTCCATTTACTCTGTTTATGTATACGAGACTAACCCAAACTAAAACTTGGTACATTTGCACCCAACCATTCTTATAGCAACATTTAACGTTCTTTTCTTCTACAGCGACTACTGACACTATTCGGGGTCCCTTTACTAGAGGTAGTGAGACACCCAGTTATTCAGACGCCACAACTGAATATGCAGATACTACTAGCACTAGCGATAGCAGCGATAGCACTAGCGATACCAGCACTAGCACTGGCGCTAGCAGTTCAATAGCTCCAGCTGGTAAATTTTCCTCTATTCCTTCAATTATTCCTGAGATGATTACATCACTTGAATGGCCGCTTAAAAAATGGGTCTGCTTCAATGTTTGTTCTTGTACTGTACTATATTTTCTTACTTCTGAGGGGGGTGGGGGTGGGGCTCGTCTATGATTGAAACAAATATTTGTTTCATTTTGTTCAAGCTTGAAGCTTGTGAAGTTGAAGAATGGTGTTCTGACCAACGTTTCTGATGTATTAAAACTGTTTTTCAAGGTATAGTTAAACCATTTCAGGAACAAGGCTACTCTGTCAATATAGGCAAATGACTTTCCCATTAAATACTTTACCATTGCATGGCTGTGTATGTTTTTGTTCGTGTTAACACATTTTCGTGGATCGTCTGTACTTGATTCTATACATATGCATTTTTTTTTTGGGGGGGGGGGGCATGCATTGGGGCCTTATAAGATTCTTGTGAATGCAATGGGCCATCTGTTGTGACAAAATGTGAAGCTTTGCACAAACGATCTTTATCAAAAGGCAATCAGTATATACTTCCCTTCTGTACTTTGAGTTTTTCTGGTATAAAGATTAAGATGGGCAAAGGTTCTAAGATTATGTCCAGTCCCATGAAATTCAAAAAAAAAAAAAAAAAAAAATATACCCTCTCGGTTACTGTGAGAAGAGCCTTCCAATGGATGAGAATCATACCCAACACAAGTTTGGTTATATAAGCCACACATAAATCTGGAGGGAATGCTGAGAGCAGAAGAGGATACTATTAAAATCATAACATCTTAGATAAAGGTTTACCAAGATTGCAATTTACCACCCATGCTACTAAGTGATATGATGGAAGTTAGCCGCAAAATTCTCAAAAATATTTCGTAACTTCAGCAGTATGACACAAAGTGAAAGATAGTAAAAGGGTCTTCGCAGTCTTCAAAACAACAACGTTTCTTCTGTTACTAAGATGAGATATCTAAACCAAGATCTATAGACTTACACAAGATTAAGAGATATTAAAAATAAACTACCCAGGACAGTTTAAACGAAAGGAAATAAGAAAATATAGTAAAGGAACAATTTGTGAAGAAGAAAATAGAAGAGTAGAGAACAAATCCATGAAAAATACCACTAGAGTGAATGAAAAAGACAAAGGTATCACCCTTAACTACAACAGAAAAAAACTGATCTGATAATAAATATGAAATTAGTTTATGTAGAAGGAGGATTAAGGCTATAACTGCCGGTCTTTAAAAATACTTTATCAAGCACTCCAAAACACCAAGAGCTATGACCTAATATCCATTAATATTTTCTTAGATGACCAGATATGGGCTAGGTAGGATAGAATATAACTAGATGGCATCTAAGTTTCCAATTATTTTAGAATATAAGCATTGAGAAAATAGGACAACAGTTGGGAGATGATAGGAGATAGAACAAGACTGTAGTTCAGAGGTTTAGTGACAGCCTCAGGGGACACTGAATTGTACAAGTTCATACCAAGAGAAAACAAAGAGTCAAATAGGAATGAACCTTTCAGAGTAAGAAAAAACTATAGTACCACTTAGTTACAAAACAGGAGGAAAGCCAAGTTTTCAGAAGTTCTTGAAGACAGTTTTAGCTAAATAGTAGAGGTAAAAGTTAAGGAAATAGGATCAGCCTTTTATAATTTCTCTTTATTAACATGTTTCTATTTCAACTTATTAATTTTGTCACCAATGAAGGTTACAACAATGGGTTTTCCAGGTGAGCTTTTTCTGACCTTTTCCTAACAGAAATAGCCATCCTCCATAGAATAAACACGTTAAACCCTAGGGTTGAATGGATATATGCCTCCAGACAATTTACCAGTATCACTAACACTGGCTATTGCAAAACTTTGGCAAATTGAGTTCAGCCAAGGTATCATATGTGAATGAAGTAATCAAAGTAATAAAAAAATAGGGGTATAGACGACATTACCACAGCACTGGTTAGAATAGTCTAACAGGAGATGCAGCATAACTCAAAATTAAAAAAAAGGGCAGAAAATTTCAAGAGTATTGGTAGGTTGATCATGTTGGTCAGGTATTCTTGCAAGATACTTCAGTGTCTGTTCCAGATCACTAAAATTTGAGAGGGTGAGGGATTTTCACCAAAAGTATTAGTCCTAAAGGAATCAAGTAACGCACTGAAGAGCACACCAAGACAGATCTTATCATCTGGGAAAACAGAATATTTCTCATATTTACTGACCCTTATGGTTTACTTTTGACCTAGGAAGCATTAATATAACAGCTTCTACACAATAGGTCATGAAGCCTTTTACCATGTACATCTTAAAGGCTAATTTGCTACCTAAGAGTGCTTAGAATTTGCTTTCTTGCCAGGTAAAATATTGAACCCACCCTAGCTTGATATAAAGAATGATCTGTTTCCACAATGGCGTGATGTTCACCACTTCATTCTTCTGAATTTGGTTTAGAATATTATTCAGAAGAAATTACGGGCTTCTTCAGCACTAGATATATCTTTGCTAGACTGCATATTTTCATTTCAATATAAATGTCTCTCCGCTATTCTGCGAGATTTGAAATAAAGTTTACCGCACATGTTGCCTCAACTTAAAAAGCCAAACTAATCACCATCAATATCCCTTAGCTGTTCATTCTAATCTGCTTTGAATAGTAAACCTTTACAGCCCACAGTGACCTAAAATATCCCCCCCCCACCTTTTTTTCCAGCATGTTACCTGCCTTTCGAGGAAATAGGAGGGCGCTGTCTGTATGTGGATCCCCTGGAAACAGGCAGTTGGTATGATATGCGACTCTTTTGCTCAAGATTGGGAGAGGGCGCTCATCTCGTCTTCCTGAATGATGCCAATATCTTGAGAGACGTTATCGATTACATCAAGAAATTAGGTAGCAATAATCCTTTTGGCCACTCTTTAAACGACATATGAAATAACAAATACAGATGTGCTTAATAACACTTATGAAACACACTTAAAATTACTAATATGACAATGTTTGTTGATGAGGTTGTTTATGAAAATCAAGAAATAATTAATGTCAGGAGAATTACTAGTCATGTCACTACCAATTGCAAAAAATTATTTATTTTTAACATCAAAGAAAGAGAAATCCTTATAATATTGAAGAACATTGGGGAAAATCAAAAGAATTACTTATCCCTTTGATCTCTCTCCAGGTCTAGACCACAGCCACTATTGGGTGGGAGCGAGTGATGAGGACCACGAAGGATTATGGCAATGGTATGATGGAACCATCGTTCACATGGGGGCCCCGTATTGGAAATATGACTGTATCACTGATAACTCTACCCCGTCAGCATTCCCGCTACGACCACAGGTTGATCCCGTCAGGAACTGTGCTGGTCTGGATAGTAACTATCATTTCCTCATGGCTGATTTCCCATGCCAAGGAGACGGAGGTTTGGTGCCATTTTCTCCAATCTGTGAGGGAGAAATGAGGGCTAGCGAGTCATTTTAATAGTCGCTGAGGCTTCTCCTCTACTTAAGGGAATCTTTGAAGATATCCTATTTTAGAGAACCTCTGGCGATTCTCCTCTGGTTACAGGGATCTTTGAAGATTCTCTTCTGGTTTTGGAAATCTCTGGAAATTATGTTTTACCCGCTGGAGTCTTTGGAAATACTTCCACTTTTGGGAATCAGATACCCTTCTACTTTTAGGATCTTTAGAGATTCTCTTCAACTTACTTCTCTTTTCAGGAATCTCTATAGATTTTCTGTCTTTCATGAATCAGGTATTTTCTTATGCTTTCGAGAATCTATTCGGCTTCCAAGACTCTCAAGGATACCATTCCTCTTCCAGTTGTATGTGGATGTTCTCATGTTTCTTAGAATCTATGGAGTCTCTTCTGCTTCATAAAACCTCTGGGATTTTTTTTTTTTTGTTCAGAAATATCTGGGTTTCCCATCTTCAGGAATCCTTTAAGATGCTCAGTCATTTCTGAAGTTCCTCTCCTCAGTATGATACCTTCAAATCTGTCTGATGTTTTTTTTCCTTCCTCTTCTTCTCCTTTTAAATTCTGGAAGCTATAGATTGGTGTTCCATTTGTCAGAAATCTTATAAAAAAAATACTTATAATCAACATTCGTGTGAATCAATGTCAGTTTTAAATCCGTGTCACTAACTGTGAACTAATCCTGTAAATGAAATTATTATGTCGAAGAAATAAAACTTTTCTTAAACATGAATTAATCAATGACCCCAATCCTCCACAATAAATTCAATATATGTTGCTAAAAGATATAGTATTAAGTCATGATGAGTATACCAGAGAGTGAAAAAAAATCTTCACAAAAAAATTACACATATTTTTTGTGTCAAGTATCTTGTTTTAATCTTTATTACCACATGCTTTATGAGACACGCCCACACACAATATATATATATATATATATATATATATATATATATATATATATATATACACGTGTATATATACATATACATATATATATATATATATATATGTGTGTGTATATTTGTATATATATGTATATATATACATATGTATATATATAAATAAAAAAATAAATATATATATATATATATATATACATATATATATATGTATATATATATATATATATATATATATATATATATATATATATATATACTGTATATGTAAAGTATTTCAGAAAAAAATTCTTCGTTTAAAAACGATAGTGTTCGCTTACTCATCGCACTACAGATAGTGGCCTTAAGAATAGTGGGAAATTTTACACTTGTTAGTCTTCTGTGAGACTGTATTATCATGTAATACTTGAATGCATAGTTATGAGAAAGGTTACCCGATGTTGTTCATGTTTGCGTGTAGATTACACAGGTTATTCATTTTAGTAAATAAATGGTATGGTTCGCTGTGCTATTACGTCATTACGAAATTGTCTACAGAAGTTGCTCTTGTGAGCCAGTTAAAAAAGCAATTAATCAGTAAATCAGAGAAATAAAGGAGTCTTTACCTACATACCTACCAGGGGAGCCTAGGACGCCCCCCCCCCCCCCCCTTGAGACTCTCTCCTTAAACTTCCATATCCTTAGCTTACCCTAAAACTAATCACAAGCCTTTGTTTGTCCTTCCCAACTGAATTCACTCCAAGTAAAGTAACACTAAATCATAATGTATCGTAAATCGTAAACTAGCTTAGTGATATCGTATTTCAGACAAAGATAAACAACACATTCCTAGTAAAGAAAATCGAATTGACAAGCAATAAGAAAGTTTACGCCTGTCCCATCTAACTACACACACCCAGAATTAAACTTCCGTCATGTGGCATGAGTAAAAAAACTATGAGCTTTAATCTTCAACTATAATGCAAGTAAGAAAAGAGGTTTGGTGGAAGAGGATGCCTTTGATAGAAAGAATTGGATAGCGCACATCAGGCACACAGTATGGATGACGGTGGAAAAGAAGAAAGGTAATGCAATTAAGAGAACATAATGTTTTTTCATCAATGCAGGAGCAATAACTGTAATGAGTATTACCATCGTTTGTTGAAACGTTGTCGAGTGAAGACGTGTTAGTGTTATCGCAGTGCTCGTTGAATTCTTGCCCTGAGCTCTGTTTCAGTTTATATTCTCGTTTGTGAAAGATTTGAAAATATTAGTTACTCTTATGGAGACTAAAGTGAAAAGTAAAAGTACACCATGGCTGGTTGCTCCCTTTGAGGATTTTCGAGAAGAGACGGAAAGAAATGGATTAGATGTGGCAGTAGCAGGTGCTACCATAAGAAGTGTGTTAATAGAAGCAAACAAACTTGAAATGGATTTGTCCACTCAGTGTAGATGAAGCCATAATGGCCAATACAACTATATTGGGAATGGAGAATTGAAAATGAAAGACCTTTATATAAACGGACATGAGAAAAGTCGCAGAATTGGAAAGCCGAATTGCGGAACTCACTGTGGACGCAGCAAATTCCACCCATATCATTGCTCTCACTGAGAAAGTTGATAATCTATCGATGAATATGGAATCACCTAAGTTAACACTTCAAACACTGATGGACCCAAAACAAGAAAAAATGTCATAAGCTGACCAAGTTAAGTCAAAAGTCTACTAGTAATTAAATCTACTAAAGCATCAACTGAAATAACTGGCAGAAAAAAAAATGAAGTCGAACATGCACCTAAAGACATTCCAATTCTTAATACGAGGGCAACTTTAAATGGAAATGCTGTAAACTTTGCAGACGAAAAGATCAGAGAGGAATCAGCAACGCCAAAATGAAAATTGATAAACTAAAACCTAAAATAATGATATGCAATTCACAAAATGATGAAAATGAAGAAGAAAATACTTCGATTCAAAGAAATCGTTGCCAGAACCATATCCAAAGCATAGAAGAGAAGATAAGTCTAGTAAAAAAGAAATAAAAAAAGGTAAGTTCGGAAGTCTATTCATGATAATGGTGACAATGTTATGTTGTGATTGGGTATTTATAACATATGTGCTTGGTACCATGTGATCACCTGCTACCACTGTCAGAGGTATGAACATTTTGAAAAATATTGCAAGTTCAAGACATGGTAAAATCTGCGGAAAATGTTCAGAAAAACATTCCACAAAAAATGTAATTCGCAACAAGTAAAATGTATAAACTGCAATAAGTCAAACAAAGCAAATGACCACAGTAAATAAAGAAATTGTACAGCTTATGATTTGGATTTGTTAAGTCTAGCAGAAAATAATGACCATGGATACTAAGGATGTCATAATCTGTGGTTATGTAAATATACAATTTGTTGGTAATAAAACTATTCAAATTTGAGAATTAATAAATGAGAAATATTTGGACATACTAGTATTGTCTAAAACATGGTTAAATAACTTTGAGAAGGCTAAGATCGCTGAAATGGCCCACACACATGCTTTCTTTCATATTCTGAGAAAAGACAGGTCTAGTGGGGGATCAGGCTCTTCATACATAAGGGTTACTCACATCTCCAAACGTTAAAAAAGAACTATTGTAACAAGCTTTGAATATATAGAAATAAACTTCACGCACAAAACCAAAACATTATTCATTGTAAGAGTTTACAAATCTCTGAGAACAAATACAAATATCTTCTTTGAAGAATTCAGTGTACTTACTGAGATGATTATCGAGGAAAAAAGTGAATTAGTTATTTGTAGACTTCAATCTTTGAATGGATGACGCATCAAATTTTGATGCTTCAGCATTTAGTGAGTTATTGGAATCATATCAATTTGAGAATAATGTTGTCTGTGCAACTCCTTTGACTGGGCATACGTTGGGCCTAGTTTTAAATGATAAAATTAATAACATTCTATATGATATAAATGTACAAGAAAAGTGCACTATTTCTCCAGTGAACAAACTTAATACGTTTAGCCTACCTCTACACAACACGCAGAGGCGAAGAAAATCAAACTTTAGACATGAATCAGACTTCTCTCTTTTTATATTTATTGAAGAAATTACAAATAAATAAATTATGCTATCAGTATTCCCTGCGATCATGATAACCAACGTTTGTTGGACGCTATGTGTGTTGACTGCCTTATGACCATATACAATGCGGTGAGAGAAAGTGAATATGATGCCATGTGTCAACTGGTGGAAAACACTATAATTTTTAAAGACCGATTTCCTTGGTTTGATGGGGAGACTTTAGAGAAAAAGAGGAAAAAGACAAAGAAAGAAAGTGGAATCAGTTAAAAACTGAAAGTTCACGGGTAGAATATAAAACTGCAATGTCCCAATATAATTACCTACTAAGATGGAAAAAAACGAGAATACTATAAGAGAAAGACCCGCGAAGCAGCAACAGACATGAATAAATAAGTTATACTGTATAGTCGAAAAAAAGAGGCTACCAGAGGGGTACAGTGACCAGGAATTAACAAATAATTCTCTATTATTCTTTAAAAACAAAATAGAAAATATGAGTAGGCCATTTACAAATATTCAACTTCAGATTAATACTACACCAGATACACTGAGAAAATAAGTGAGATTCAATAATATAACACAAGACGGTGCCACCAGGATTATCAAAAGAACAAAGAAACAAACTGTGCAATCGATCCAATGCTAGTATCTGAAGTAGCTAGAGAAAGAAACTTTTCTAGTTTAGCTGATATAATTACGAGAATAGCAAATATAAGGAAGGATGGGTGTAAGTTTCCCAAATCTGAGTAAATGTCTACTGTATAGTTATATCGGTTCTGAGAAGTGATCTAGATTATCAGGAATTAAGCTCATATACACCTATTTTGAATCTATCCTTTATTTCAAATGGGCTAGAATACGTAATTCTTGAATAACTAATTAGTTAGAAGAAATAGAAGCTTTAGATACAGTTGTCCATCGGTATTGAAGATACAAGCTTTATGAATACCTAAAATATTACTTGTTTGACAAAATGTACTGTGTGCAAATTGGAAACTCTTATTAATCATAAGAACCTTTAAACAGAGTGGTACCTCAGGGAAGTGTACTCTTCCCAATCGTATCCTGTATCTATACTATTTGTCTGTCGAAAATACCAAGGCGGCATGGAGTGAAGTTCAAACTATTTGCAGATGATACACAATTTTACTTCTCCATAAATGATATAGAGGATAAGGTTGAAACTCTAAACCAAATTCTTGCCAGTGTTGGGAAATGGATGACAATTAAACAACTAAAATTAAATGAAAATAAAACTTAGTTTAAGGTGGTTGGAAAGGAAAACAGCGTAAAAGACAACTTGGGTGATAATCTAATAAACATAAATAGCAACTCTGCCCCGATATCTAGTAAAGTTCTTGATTTAGGTGTATCTCTTGACTGTAACTTGTCTTTCAATGCCAAATAAATAATGTAGTAAAAACTGCTAGTTATCATCTTAGAAACATTGCTTTTAAAAGAAGTACCTGGACGAACATTCTGTAGAGAAACTTGTGATAAACTGCATTTACCATAATTTACCAAAAGTGAGACTTAAGAAATTATAAAACAATAAACAGGAGCAAGACTGATAAAGGGTGTTCCACCCCAAGAAAGGATCACTCCTCTACTGATTGATTTACACTGACTGCCTTTTAAAGCGAGTATTGAGCTTGAAATATGTACAATAACCTAACAAGTTATTAGAACCGGACGTCCCAAATACCTAAGGGAATTGCTACAGATCGCGCAGCCAACAAATCGTGTTGACACGGGAATAGTTACAGATGGTTTCAAATTATTGGAACCTAGATATATGTCTACTGTAGCCTCTAGAACCTTTAAATATGCGACCTCAGGACTATACAATAAGCTCCCACAAGACATCCGAAAGACTGAAGATATTAAGGCTTTCTAGAGAAAACTGAAGACTTTCTTGTTCTCCAAGTGCTTTGATAGTGTGGATTTGACAATAAACGAGCAATATGCGGTGTGAAATGTTGAATGCTTTCGAACGTACATGATTAAATGTCTGTGGAGGTCCTGTAGAAACTAGGGTTTCCCTGCTGTGTAGGACCAGAAAAGTAACTTTTGAAGTGTCATTTCTTCTTCTTTTTCCCCACCATCATTCCTACATTAAGGGGTCGGTTACCTCATGCGCCCTCTTCAATGCCTTCTTTCAAAGGCATGATCTTCCACCAAACCTATTCTCTACATATCACCATTCACCTTATCTCGCCATCTAATTCTTTGCCTCCCTTTCGATCTTCCCTTAACAGGTTCCTCCCAAGCCCTCCTCACTCCCTCCCCACCATCCATCTTCAACTCGTACCCACACCGGCTCAGTCGTGACACCCTTCTCATCTCTGTAATCTTGATTACACGTGCCATTCTTCTTATTTCATTATTTTCCAATGTTTCCAGCAGTGATATTCCCATAATCCACCTAAGCACTCTCATCTCTGTTCTCTCAAACTGTGCTTCCCCTTTTCGTCTTCAAGTGTGAGTTTCTGATCCATACATTAATACTGGTCTTGTTACTGTGAAATGGATCTTGACTTTTACCTTCATTGATATTTTCTTATCACATACCACTCCTGCTACCTCCCTCCACTTTCCCCATGTTTCTTTTAACCTATTCTCAATTTCAGCCTCACATCCTGCCTCCTGATTTATAGTAGATCCCAAGTATCTAAACGTTTATAAACGAGCAAATCAAACGAAAAGAAACTCCCACCCCTCTCCCCCCTTAAAAATCCTGGTGGCCTTCCAACCTTGCAGGATAGCACGCTCCAATTATTCTATGGAAGAAGAATAGACAAAAAATGCATCGATACTTAATCAGATCAGTCACCAAAGTATCGTTTTTTTTTCTTTTTTTTTCTTTATTTTAACGGCCAGTCGGCTGGATACTCAGCGGAGAGAACCGAGATACATAACGGTCATTCTCCGCAAAGGAACGCTTGGAATTTCGACTGTATTGACTATGGTAGACGCCGGCCTCGTGTGGGTCTCCATAACTGAACACAAGGTAAATAGAGGTATACCTCTCATTACCTTGGCTGCACGCAGGTCTGAAATTCCTTCGAATAAGAACGTCGTAGACGACGGTATGAACATCACAGCTGCACTGGACAGCTTTTAAAGCGAGATGGCTCTATATAACATTATGGGCGCTAAGGATGCTTAAGTCTACGAGGTGATGATTATGCAACGAAATAGTTACACATTCGAGAGCAGTATATTTTTTCTCTATTTCTATGGAACCTTTTTGAAAGTGAATCGGTTATCAGTACATTCTCGCTGCCCCTAGTCAATTAGTTTTTTTAAACTGTAGATGCAATTACAGAGAATGAGTGATAGAAAGACGACAATTATTTTCCATTCTTTACAATTCTACAATTATCAACTCACAACTACACAAACATTAAGTCAGTATGAAAAAAACACCTTTTAACACACACACACACACACACACACATATATATATATATATATATATATATATATATATATATATATAATATTACAAGGTAAGCTATAACCCTAGTTGTAAAAGCAAGATGCTATAAGCCCAAGGACTCCAACAGGGAAAAATAGCCCAGTGAGGGAGGAAAGGAAACAACTAAATAAACTACAAGATATGTAATAAACAATCAAAATAAACTATTTTAAGAACAGTAACAACATTAAAATAAATATTTCAAACACAAAAACAACATGCCGTTTCTAATACAGTGCAGGACAAAGAAGAATTGGTGATGGTGGGAGATTTTTGTCTGAAACACTCTCAGATGCACTGAACCGAAGAACCATTGCAGCGACATCAAATGTGAACAAGCTTGTAAAGAAAGAAGAAAAAATAAGGTCTCAGCAAAGCAATCTAGCATGGGTGACCCTGACTAGTACAGATTGCTGACCATTGCGATATTATAAATATATATATATATATATATATATATATATATATATATATATATATATATATATATATATATATATATATATATATATATATATATATATATATATATATATATACATATATATATACATATATAATACATATATATTCTGTAAATATTATATATTTATATATATATATATATATATATATATATATATATCATATATATATAAATATATGTATATATATATATATATATATACAGTATATATACATACAGTATATTGTTCGCTCAGCTACAACCCTAGTTGGAAAAGCATGATGCTATAAGCCAGGGCTCCACCAGGGAAAATAGCCCTGTGATAAAAGGAAATAAGGAAACAGAATAGTGCCCGAGTGATTCCCCAAGTAAGAGAACTCAAACCTAAGACAGTGAAAAACCATGGTACAGAGGTTACTACACTACCCTAGACATTATAGACCAACGCGAACGGTTGGATTTTGGAGTGTCCTTCACCTAGAACTAGAAGAGCTGCTGTTATAGCTTAAGAGTCTCTTCTACCCTTACTAAGTCGAAAGTAGCTACTGGACAATTACAGAGCAGTAATCAACCCCTTTAAAAAAAATGGGTTATCTTAATGTTGTCAGGTATATGGGGAAAAGGAAAATGTGTAAAGAATAGGCCAGACTATTCAGTGTATGTGTAGACAAATAAAAAACGAGCTGTAACTAGAGAGGAATCCAATGTAGTACTATCTGGCGGTTCTGGCCAATCAAAGGACCCATTAACTCTAGCGGTTGTACGTATGTATATACATGTGCATGTGTGTTAAACATAAGAGAGAGAGAGAGAGAGAGAGAGAGAGAGAGAGAGAGAGAGCAGCCGAGCATCTACAACACATACATGTTAGCAGGTAGATAGTAACTTACCCAAACAGGTTACCAAACAAGAATAAAAAAAAAAAACTGATAAAAGCAACATTACTAGGAAAAAAAATCCATTTTTCTCTCCCTCGAACAAATGGAGGGGTGGGCAGTAGTCAGGGGATAGAAAGGGGTTGGTGGGGGTAAAGGACTGGGGAAAAGGTGGAGCATTGTCCAGTGGATTGCATCACCCGAAATTGCTCCAGTTTTTATGGTCGAAACCAGTATCCTCCTCCGCCGACTCTTACTTGCTCCAGTTTTTCTTTCTTTCGTTCATTCTCTCTTTCATTTCCCTGTCATCAATCCGCTCACTTCCTCCTTCCTTATTATCAAATTTTGACTGAAGTTATTTTTGTCAAATAACCTGATTTTAAAGTTATTTTACAGCTTAAAAGTTAAATTCTTTTGTAATCAAATAAATTAAGTGTTGGTGCAGCAGAATCTGTTAATTAAAATGTCGCTGCTGGCGAACAAGTTAACTATAAAGTAGATGTAAATTCATTAAAACTATTGCCAATCTGACTAAGCCATGAGCCTCATCTTTAAAACGGTGAACACATCCGGATAAAAAGAAAAATAAGAGTATGACATCCTTGTCTTCAGAAATCACTGATCAACAAACCCTGGAGACTAATGCAAGGAGCAATGGGCAACAATGAGGCCTGAGGTCATGTGGGATTGCCAGCTAAGAATAAATGAGAAAGTGTTCGCTATTTTTTTTTAACTGGATTATGGGTGTGCCATGAGTTGATTCATCTCTCTCTCTCTCTCTCTCTCTCTCTCTCTCTCTCTCTCTCTCTCTCGACATTTTATTGACTCTTGAAGCACCAAATCATTTACGCTTATGAAAATAGTAAATCACCACTCTCTAATTTTAACCTTTTGCTCAGTGAACATGCTTTAGACACCAATTTTGTCTTCATTGTTACACCTATTATTATCTTTACCGCTGTTGGTATTATTGCCATTAGAATATTAGGATCATCTCCCAATAATGGTCGAGAAAAAAATTACTATAATACGAAGTGATCCATTAAAAAAAAAAGGATCAAAAGCAGCAGTCACTGCCGTATTTATCTCTGAGCCAGTTAATTTCTGCATTTGATAGACCGATTGAGCTGTTGCCTGTGGTTTTATTGGAAGCTGGAATCCAAAATCTCCGACAATTCCTTCACAATATAGATGAATCTATTGACCTAAAAATAGTGTTAACTTCGGATGAGCATTAATAATACAACAGGTAGAACTTAGACATGGTAAAGTCGGGTGAATAAGTGACGGGGTATAACATTGCAAATTCTGACGGTAGATTTCGTCAGTATTGCTAGTTTCTTACTAATTATCGTAATATTCCTTGTTTGTCCTGTAATTACAGTCTGTTTACACACATCAAGATCAATCAACCAATTTCCAAATAGACTAACTCCAATATAAAATATGGTCACACTAATCTTACATTTTTATGACGAAAATTTAAGTATACTCATAAGGTAGAAGAGTTTACCCATCTACAAAACAAAAGTCAGTCAAAATAGCAATGTGCTTGTCAAACGATCATCACCTACGAAAGCTTTGCTATTTATGGCAAGCCTTTAGATGTGAAGCTGTTGGACCCACGCCGTTTTAAAGATTGTCCTTATCAAGAGATTGGGTCACAGACGCGCAAATTTCTTTTATTACTGAAGAATTATTATGAAGATACTGGAGATCTGAGTTGCATCTCCCGCTGTTATTTGGCCTCACTTTAATGCAGTATAGTCTTACATTTTAGTTTTAGTTTATGGAGATATATATATATATATATATATATGGATATATATACATATATATATATATATATATATATCCATATATATATATATATATATATATATATATACACAAGCTAGGCTATAACCCTCGTTGGAAAAGCAAGATGCCATAAGCCCAAGGGTTCCAACAGGGAAAAATAGCCCGGTGAGGCAAAGAAACAAGGTAATAAACTACAAGAGAAGAATAAACAATCAAAATAAAATATTTCAAGAACTGTAACATCATTAAATTAAACCCTTCACATATAAACTATAAAAGCTTAAAAATAACAAGAGGAAGAAATATAAAATAGATCAGCATGCCCGAGTGTATGTATGTATGTCTGTGTCCCTGAGTGTGTTTATACTTGTTACTATACAAATCTAGGGAGATTGAGAAATAGTAAGCTAGACACATTTAGAAAAAAAAAGAGAAAGGGAAAAGAGAGAGAGGGATTTTATATAACGTCCTTGAGAGAGAGAGAGAGAGAGAGAGAGAGAGAGAGAGAGAGAGAGAGAGTCGTCTACGTGCCTGATTACGCAGGTTGTTCTAGGGAGAATGAGATGAATCTGTAAAAGCAAAAAAAAAAATACTTAAAAAGAAAAATCTTACGCCCTAGATGACCTTTTCTTTGAATTCTCTCTCTCTCTCTCTCTCTCTCTCTCTCTCTCTCTCTCTCTCTCTCTCTCTCTCCAAGTCCGTTACTTCCATGCCCCTTCTAATCTGAATTTTACAGTAACTGTCGGGGGAAAAACTTTTAGCCGTCAATACATGGAGGACTAATCTTTAGTCTTCAACACCAGGTTTTAATCCTTTGACAACACCCGTTCATGTAATCATGTGCATAATATTTTATTTAGCTTTCTAATACAATTTCCAGTTTCTTTCTATCTTTACTCCTTTGATATTTACGCTACGAAACGTCGATACAAGTAACAAGTAGCTTGATGCATGACGACATTGTTCCCTGACCAAACTCATGAGCCGGCCCGCGATATTTTTCTAGACCTACCTTGAATAGAGAAAGCAGAAATGTAGGACTGAAAATGAATATGAGTAAAGCTAAAATAATATTTAATGAGAATGCAGAGACAGCAAATAAGAGTTATAGAAGAGCCTCTGGAGATTATTAATGAATATACGTACTTAGTGTATATTTCCCCAGAACACGAGACCGAAATTAAAAGAAGGATAGGCATGGGATGGAGAGCATTTGGTAAGCAAGATGAGATTATGAAAAGTAAACTGTCACTTTCTCTTGAAAGAAAAGTATTCAATCAGATGGTCCTACCAGTATTAACTTATACATCAGATACTTGGAGCCTTACTGAAACCTTAGAACATAACCTAGTTACAACTCAAAGAGCTATGGAGATAATAATGATGGGGATAACACTATAAGACAGAAAAAGAGCAACATGGATACGAGAGCAAGCTAAAGTAGAGGATATTCTGAAAAAAAAAATTGTGAAAAAAGAAATAGACATAAGCAGGTCATATAATGAGAATGACAGATAATAGGACACTAAAAATAACAGAATGGGTCCCTAAAGATTGGAAAAGCAGAGGAAGAGATTGGCGGATTGATTTGAAGTTTTCTGGCATCCTGACATCGAAGGGCAGAGGAAGAGAAGACGATGCATCGACGAACTAGGAAGTTTTCGGGAGTGGACTGACAGAAAGACCATAAACAGACGCAAGTGGGAGGTTATGTTTAAAGGCTTTATTCTGCAGTGGACTAGTAACGGCTGATAATGCTGATGGTGGTACCCTTTTAATAAATGTTCATCTATTTACGATACCTTAGAAATTGTGCATGTAAATCATAATGATTATGTTAATGAATCATTTGCAAAATGCATATACATTATTTACAACACATTTACATATCTTTCCATTACCGAGATAACTTGGTTGCTAGCGCATTCCGCTGCTGAATCAGGTAAAACCCAGTCCAGCAAATCAGCCTAGATTGATCTCAATTATCATCTATACTAATTGCAAGAGAATACATTTACAGCTTACTGTCAAAATTACCTTCAATAAATTACTTGCATTCCTTCAATACTCGTTTAGGATGATGCAATCTCTTCTGTGTTGTGAGGTTCCAAGTGAAGAGGAATTTTATGGTCCTTTTTCTGTTCATTGGCTGTTTATCTTTCGATTTTAATCTATCGACATACCGTTTGCTCTCTAACATAGGGTTTCTGTTTTTGAATTGTTAAAAAAATGCTCCGAACTTTCACGAGATTTCTGTCAATAACAAGACTTTCTGATTAATTATACCTGAGACAACATATATCCTAAGGAAACGTACACGGAACTTACTGAAAACTTTACCATTCGATATTTACACTCCTCGGGATGTGTATATTTCCTTAAACAACAAAACTGAATGCTGATAGAGATCAAGTAAATACAAATTATTAGCAATTCGTATCACGTATGTATCAGAGCCCACCAGTAATTCATATTGTTTCTTGCTGTTCCATGACTTCAAGAAAATAGAAAACTATGTTTTTCAATCTCGAAAATATAAATCTCCGTAAAATTGCCAATAAAACCACCAGCTTCAATTTAAAAAAAAAAAAAAAAGTGTAACCTTTTACAATGGGAGCCCAGACGGTCAGAAAGTCACTCCGCTGAAATGGAGTGTGGGTGTAGCATATAGACCAAGTACCATCAATAAACCTTTCATATTATTATATAAAGATATGTGCGCGAATACTCTCTCTCTCTCTCTCTCTCTCTCTCTCTCTCTCTCTCTCTCTCTCTCTCTCTCTCTCTCTAAAAGAAAGATAGCTATTGTTACTAAGATTCTTAGGTTGTTGCTGGAACTTCATGGTTCGTCCACTTTCGATTCTTCGAAAATATTACCAAATTGTTTTACTCGCCACTGCTACTACTACTACTACTACTACTACTAGTAGTAGTAGTAGTAGTAGCAGTAGTAGTAGTAGTAGTAGTAGTAGTAGTAGTAAGGAAGGAGAGCAAAAGATGCCTAGAACTTATCTGTTGGACGATGTACTCTAGTTGACGAAATATAATGTCAGCATTTTATGGTCAGTCTTATCATTATTATGAACAGGTTTCTGGGGTGGAGGGAGTATGGACGAAGCCAAAGGTTAATGTAGTAAATAAGTATAACGAGAAGGCTAAATAAACCGCTTGTTTACCTTTCTCTTATACGAGGGCTCCCAGCGCAGACTACCTTTCTCCATAGGATCATCATTTACCTACACTTGCAACTGGCATCAGTTACTTCAGTTACTTATGATATATTCAATTAAAATAATAATGACTTTCCTGAAATTCGCGATGGATGGATTAATTTTTATAAAGGATGGGAATTCTTTAACATCTAGTACCATTAGTATTGAAGATCAATATCTATTACTTTTACTAACGAGGATCAACATCTTATACTATTAGTATCCGAGCTTCGAGGACGAAAACGACGTTCGACGGATCCCCTTATCAAACAGGTTTAGGAGATGATTATACGAAATTAAATACATGTCAAAATTCAATCAGCAACTTCCCTGGACCATTGAAATCTCATCCATGGTCTAGGGGATCAGTCAATCAAATTTTCATCGTTACTTTAAAGTTTCTAAATTGACGGGAAGAAAACCACTCACACTTATGAAAATACTTTGATTTTCTACTTTTCTTGGGACAGAAATATAAAGTTCTTCGTGTTCACTCTTCATTGTTTTGTCCTATTATTTGTACAGAGATACATCAAGCAGTTTAGTCTATATTTCTTGACGAACAGAAGCAAAACTGGATTTTCTACCGTTATAAGCATTAGTTGAATAACTATTCAAGGATTTTATATATATATATATATATATTGCAATTTTAATACCATTAAAATATATAATAATGATCAAATGACCTAACTATTTTCTTAACCGATAGGAGAGCAAGACCGAGTTTGAAAGTTTACGGAAGGAGAACGTTCATGAAACGGGTTTTCTCTCTCTCTCTCTCTCTCTCTCTCTCTCTCTCTCTCTCTCTCTCTCTCTCTCTCTCTCTCTCTCTCTCTCTCTCTCTCTCATTAAAATTTTGGGGATGACTTTTTATCAACTTAAATCCAGGTGAAATGATAAAAACCTTTTTTAATATATAGTGTCAGTTTTCATTATCTGATTTATGTACGACGAGGTTTCGAGATAAGTACAATAGGTCTACATGTATATTTTGTTATTCTATAAGACCTATTATTCCATTAGAATATTGAATCCTTTAAATTAATAGTTTCTTATAAGTCGAACAATCTCTCTCTCTCTCTCTCTCTCTCTCTCTCTCTCTCTCTCTCTCTCTCTCAAATCACATAGCCTACATAACGGCAACGAAAGACATTCAATTAAAATGCTCCTTTTTGAATTTTAGAAGAAGCGTTGTTTGGGATACTGTTGCAAAATATGTACAAATGAGATAGCATATAATAAAAGAAAATTATTACAATTAATATTTCTAATTTGTAAAGAGAAAAATTCTTCTAGTTTGAAGCTTTGCAATTATTAAAAAAAATAAAAACCAAATTCATAATTTTCGAAGCAAATGGCAGATTGTGAAAACCTAAGATACAGAAAATATATATATTCATCTCTCTCTCTCTCTCTCTCTCTCTCTCTCTCTCTCTCTCTCTCTCTCTCTCTCTCTCTCTCTGTTTAGACTTAGCATGTTTCTGAATTGACCTTTTATATTGTTTTCCCGGATTATATTTTATGTTGGGTGACTTGATTTCCGTTTGTCTTCTGAAATTTTCAAAGCAACTATATGAATGAATAAAAAACTTATATATTCCTTCATTTATTACATTCCTAAATAATTCATTGTATGTATTATTAAATCTTTTGACTTGAAAGATAGATAAAAAGAAAGTTTCATTCATCTTGTCACTAAGAAATAGGCTACTTTAATATAAAGCTTAGAAACATTACTAACCACTAAAACTTGCAATGCCAATCGATTTGTAATTTCATACAAGAATAGTTCCTGTACCAATTAGCTGTACACTTAAATCGTCATTAAAATTAAGGTCTCTCAGAAGTTTATGTTAATATTAAAGTCGGAAGGTTGTTAATATCATTCCCTAATTGTAATTTTATTGATATTACCAGCTAAGCTAAAATCCTAGTTGGAAAAGCAGGATTCTATAAGCCTAAGGGTTCCAACAAGGAAAAAAACGCCTAGTGAGGAAAGGATATAAATAAACTACAAGAGAAGTAAAGAACAATATTATCTTTAAAGTTCTATAGAGTCGAAATGTGTGATACAGAACATTTCCTTTATTTAAAAAGTATAAAAATATTTTAGTCCTTTGAAATGGTTTTATTCCTCAATATTCCTACTATCAGTATCCTGTAAAACTAATACAATAAAATAGATATAATTGGAATTAAATCTAACACTCCTACTAGTGTATTCTAACGTGCTGCTGCGGTCACGTGAGGTTTCTACTTATCAACAGTGAAGAAAACGTTGGTCACTAATCAAAAACAAATTGGAACAAATGTCATTGAAAGTTTTAGCAGCTTGGTCCACATAAAAAAATATATGGAAAAGTGTTAGTCTCAATGTAAAATTCAGAAGAAAAAAAACTTACAGTTAAAGGAAATGTTAGCCCCGTAGTGTACCAGTAGGCCTTTCTAGAAAAGAAAAAAACTATTAGCCATTAGATGTTAAATTTTGTATCAATGTCAAAAAAATTGTTTGGCGACTTAAAGAAATATTTGGTCCAAAGTTTAAGAAAATACTAATCCATGATGTAAGAGCTTGTTCTAGTACTGATGAAAATTTTGACCACTAAATGCGAAACTTGTGAATTAGAATAGAGTATATTATAAGTTTAGTATCATTAAAGAACGAATATTTGATTTAGAACAGATTTCATCTAAAGTGAATTTATTTTGATCTTAATATTACGATACAATCATGATTTTTTTTTAAATTCAGACGCCGAGTGCAAAATTTAATACATTAAGCATTTGCGAAAAAAATCCTGTGCCGATTTAGAAAAACTGTTAAACAATAACTGATTAAGTTGACAGCAACTCTGACAAAAGTCTCAGGCACTTACAGTAGAAATTGATACAGATGGCTTCATGAATTTTGGTACAGCAAGTTAAGGAGATTTTAGTAACTCCTCAATGTAGAAATACCACCATGAACGATACAAATTAAGTTTAATTTAAATAAGTATATAAACTTCCTTTTTTAATACAGTATACACTATCCATAGATCAATTTTGTTGCTTGATAATTATAATGTCATTAGTTAAATGTTTAATTTGCAATATGGATATTTCCTCTTCCACTGCTGATTGGCCAAATATTTCCTTCATTTGCCGTGATGCTCACCAAAACTTCTCAAGCAAAATGTTCCAACAATTGTACCGTACAAAAAAATGATGCAACCAAATTTTGCACCGTCATATAAAACCGTAAGGAATTTATTGCTAAATTTGATACCATATCTCCATCTTCATACAAGATTTACTACCCTTGCAAAAAAAAAAAAAAAAAAAAAAAAAAAAAAAAAAAAAAAGTGGTGACATGGTAAACCCACACCTGAAAGGTACCCGCACGATGAGGAAACCTCTAAACGAGTTTACAATCAAACATTAAATTCTTTACTATGTCACAGGTGTACAATTTTCAGGGAAGCATTTAAGGCATAAAGATAAAACTTGTTTCTATTCCGTACCCGTGTGAAACTGCTGCCTCCGTTTAAGGGGAAGGAGATTAAGGTTACGGATAGTACTTTGAAAGATTGATGATAACATTTTCTGTTTTCTTGTCTTCCTGTGGAGTCTTTACATACAAGGAAATAATACACACACACACACACACACACACACACACATATATATATATATATATATATATATATATATATATATCACATTTATACGTGTTTTGATATATTCATACAAACCATAAATACCTCTTAATATCCAATTCCCTCTGCCTCGGGATCAGAGACCCAAAAGGTCTTCTGGTCGGCCAAGCAATCGAACCCGGACCCAGCCAACTGAGATTCCAGTGAATTAACCCTCGGCCACACATATACAAATATATATATATATATATATATAGAGAGAGAGAGAGAGAGAGAGAGAGAGAGAGAGAGAGAGAGAGAGAGAGAGAGGAGGAGGAGGAGGAGTAGTAGTAGTAGTAGCTTAATATCTGCATATATATATATATATATATATATATATATATATATATATATATATATATATATATATATATGCGTGTGTGTGCGAGCGTGCGTGCATGTGTTTGTGTCTGTCATCCACGATATTCTGTAAGATCTACGGTTAGTGTAATATAATAATTTTATTACGCTAACGGAACCGTTATTCTCAAATTTCTAGGGTAATTATTACCTCTGCTGCAGGTTAGAGACAATAAAACGAAAATCGAATTGTTGTTATTTACAAAAAATCAAGTCGTAAATAAAGGATTATCTTAGCGTTACTTGTTTAGTCACAGAGATTCGTTAATAATAACGAGAAATGACTGACAATAACGTAACACCGAATGTTTACATGCATTACAAACTTCTTGATCTTCCTTTCTATCATAGCCTAACTTCTTGATATAGGCCTATGTTGAGAATTGTAACTGTGACGGAACAGAATTTCTATGATGTGGATGAAAGTGTTGGTAGAATAGTCACCCATCGCTCTTGGTGACACTGTGTATAGACTCTACGGAGAGACATCGCTTATTTTCAGTGTTCCATTTACTGACCAGTTTTTTTTTTTTTTTTTCCTTAAAGTGGCAATGCCCTAATGGCAGGACAACGGTTTACAGACTGATCATACATACATATGATCAGCGCCCAAGCCCCTCTCCACCAAAGCTAGGACCATGAAGGGACAGTCAATGGCTGCTGATGACTAAGCTTGTGGACCTATAGACTCCCCCAAACCTCCAATCTTTAACTGACAAGGATGGTGAGGTTCCAGACACTACAAGAAACTATCGAGCTTAAGCGGGCCTCGAACCCCAGTCTAGCGGTTCACCAAGCAGGGACGATTCCAGTAGGCTACAAAGGAGAAATATACTTTCGTAAATACTAAATTATTCATGATTTTACATTATCGAATTCAAGCAGTTTTGCGGTTGCAAAAAGTTTTTGTAATCGAATGGAGAGAACAATACACGTTTTTTTTTTTTTATTTGTCACGTATGAATGAATCAAAGATACAAAGCGCTAACAAATGCCACGATGACACGCTCTCTTAAAATCAATTATCTTCTTACGAAACAATTCGCTGAAACGTTGATCACAAAATAAAAAGTCACCTATCTTAAATTCCTTCTCGTTAAATCATAGCGTAACTCCAAGCTGCTGACAATGGCCTTCAAGTCTACAGAAGAAGAAGAAGAAGCAGCAGCAGCTCCAAAGGCATGTTGTTGCATGACCGTGGAGTAGCTGATGTCAATGATTAAGGGTTAAAATCCGGATATTAAAAAGTTCACCATAAACATTCAATTCTAATTCCATTTAATTTTCTTATTTTATTGATAAAGAGCCTTTGCTGGTGCTTGGAAGCATTGCAAATGAACTTCAAAATCACGTTCTTGCCGATGAGTTACAGAAATTATGGGTATATATGTTCTACAGCATCTGTACTTAAATATGTTATTTACTGTATTTGTGACTGGTTGTCCCCGGTACTAAAAGTGGCATTAATTCTCTTCAGGTCAAAGTCAATTTAAACGGAGAATTTTAACAATATCTTTATTCAGCATTTTTAATTCGATGGCTTTTTTAGTTGTTTCTTAATTTCGATTCCATGAAAGGAATCTTTAAATTAATTTGCCTTCTGCCAAAATTCCATTTTATTTACGTTTCATAAAATAGAATATTGAGGTCACAGTAAACTTAACAGGAGAATTTTAACAATATCTGTATTTAGCAATTTTTTTATTCGATAGTTTTTTTAGTTATTTCTTAATTTCCATTCCATGAAATTAATTTATAAATTGATTTTCTATCTGCCAAAATTCCATTTTACTTCCGTTTCATAAAATGGACCAAACAGATTTTAAAGTTAACGTTTTCATTTCACTTAAGTTTTGCATAATCTAGAGCACCTTCTAATCTGGCCCCCTTATCCCCCCTCCTACTCCTCCCCTAATCGTAAAAAATAGTAATAAAATCAATTAATCTGATACACGTAGTCGAGCGAAAGGAGTGTTGACGCCAAATGAAAGTGAGAAGAGAACAGACGTATCCTTCCATAGGAGAAGCGAAACTGGACGACAAAAAGCTGACACAAGGGAGTGATCAACTCCTCTCAAATCCCCCTAACCCTTTCTAAATACTGCTTTTTATGTTTGCTTACGAAGAAAAAGTGCGTCGGGTTTACAAGAAAAAAATTGCCATTCGAAGAATACCAGAGATTTCTTGTAGAAACTTTAACCAGTTCGTGGTAATGAGGAACCCATACCCCTATTTGGATACCCATTAAAGGTTGAAAAAAACAAAAAGAAGAAGAAGAATGGTCTTTCATTCCTGTTTCGTCTGACCAGTTGATTCAATAATCCATCTACCAATCATTTAATGGGTCGATCTATTTCGCTTTCAATTCCATTGCCATGATTATCATTGTTATTACTAGATGAGCTAGAACCCTAGTTAGAAAAACATGATGATATTAGCCAAAAGACTCCAAAAGGGAAAACAGCTCAATAAGGAGAGGAAATAATATAACAGATAGATTAGTGTGCCTGAGTGTACCCTTCAAGCAAGAGAACTCTAACCCAAAACAGTGGAAGACCATGGTACAAAGGCTTTGTCACTACCAAAGACTAGAGAATAATGGTTTGGTTTTGGAGTGTGAAATATAGGCTTCACTTTAAATCCTCCAAGATTTTTAACATATCTCGATTTATGCCATTTCACGTCAGTTGGGAAAGAGAAGATTCTCTTCAAGCTGAAAGTCAGTCACATCATGTATGGATATTATAATGAATCTCGTAAGGTGTTATGAAATGCTTTTACGCAGAATAGACAAGGAAATTCCTTTCAAGGACGGCTTATCGCCACACCAAGCATTCTTATTTTGCTTTAACTCCACTGCGTACTTGTACCTCGATGCATTTGATTATAAGTCTAATGGATTTGTCCTTGGGTCATATGCAACATGTCCACCAAGTGTCGTTGAAATTAGTTCAGTACTTTTTTTTGTGTAATGTTGTTCACAAACAATAAATAAATTAGCAAAATATTTGCCTTTTATTAACATTGCGATTATTTTCAAAGTACTGCTGTGTACTTGCACTTTGACGTACTTTATTTTATATAAAATATTACATATTCAACCTTGGGTTATATCAAACCTAACTACCAAGTTTGGTCGAAATCGGTATGGCAGTTTTTGTTTAAAGTTCCTCACAAACAAACAAATAAATGAACTAAGAAACAGACGGCATGTGTGGATACATACCCTTCGCCAAATCTTCGACTCTGGCAAAGGCAAAAAGGGAAGGGTCCGGTAGCTGCCTGTTGTTATAGGTAATGGATTATTACACACACACACACACTCACACACACACACACACACAAAAATACTTTCACCTGATTATCGGTTTTAAGAATTTCAAATAAAATTAAAACACTAAATGCAAGTAACAAAATTTTTATCAATGTTATTTAAAAAATAGATCACTTGATTTAAATTCCATTTAGATACTCTGAAGGGCAAAATTTAACCCAAAGTTCTATTAGGGTTTATATTAATGCGGACGCCAACGGGGAAGACAACCTGGTTCCACTCACTACCCCTTGCATGGTGAAAGAGAATAAAAAGAAAAAAAAGAAAAAAGAAAAAAAAAGGGAAAACGAAGCAATTATGCTAACAAAATTCACACGTCACATGACATCCAAATTTTTTTATTCCAAACAGATTCCAACCGTTTTTCAAAATTTGTCAAGACAGTAAAAACCCATTTTTAGTAAATATATCTCACCCAGAACTTTGAAATTATCCTAATATCTTACATTTTAAGCAAATACCAAGTAAGTCTTTTTAGCTACATCGATTAAAATGCAGACACAAATATATACTATAAAGTAATTCAATATATAAATATATATATATATATATATATATATATATATATATATATATAATAGTAATTAAATATATAGGCTATATACTGTATATATAATATATATACACTGTATATACATATATATATATATATATATATATATATATATATATATATATATATATATATTTTGATCAAGATAAACTCGTACAATTGAAGAAACCTTTCGAAAAAAAGTATCAAAAGGGCTCAACAATGCGATGTAAAAAAAAACTAAAAACATATACGATTCTAAATATCAAATCTATAACAACGAAGCGAAGTAAAGGATTTCTGTTTTACAATTATCATTGTAACAGTCAAAATTTTATCCTAAAGTATCAGGTTATCTTTTGAAATTGAGTACGTGTGCATGGTTGGTTTCGACCTGGCCTTTCATTAGAAGGGGCTAGCGTTCGATCCCAAGTATGAGGTAGAAATTTATTTCTATTTGAACACGATGTTGTGTTGATATTTATCCATATATATATATATATATATATATATATATATATATATATATATACATATATATATATATATATTAATTTCTATGTGTATATGTTAGCCTAGCATTCGCATGGCAGCAGATCGATCGCAGACCTGGACCGTGAAGTTAAACTGTTTACTCAGGAGGCCACTGCTGAGGTTGGTCACTACCAGTAAGGGGCTGGGTTTGCCAGGCTGACGTTCAGGCGAGTATCTATTCTGATGAAGCTGGAATTGAAACTTACTTACTTGTTTACTTGTTTTGGGTTTAAATCCAACCCTCCACTGAGGTCGAGTGAACTACTTCTCGGGCGGGTCCATATCAATCATCTAACGAAACATTTTCATTATAACTTATACAATTCTTTGATTGTAGCAACACCACAACCTACAGTAGCATCAATTTGGCCCTATAGAGCTGGTTAATTTGCGTCGTGCAAAAAGCTGATGTTATTTCTCTCATTGGGCCAAAGTGAACACTAAACACAGCAGTAATGAAAGTGAGATAGCGGTTAATTGAAACAATAGGGATGGGTGGATTTAAAGCATTATGATGTAAAAGTTGACTGAATAAAGGTTGAAAACCAGATGGAAGAGAAAATGAGGGGACGAAGTTAATTTAAAAGGCTCAAATGTGGCTGTTGCTAGGGCTGAAGGGATACTACAAAAACATTGGTAATACCTACAGTGCAGAGCGTGAGGTGCACTGACATCCCTAATCATACTCAAATAAGTTTAAGAGAGAACATTAATGTCAGAACACATAAGTTGATTGTCGTTCTTGTTAACCAACAGCATTTTCAGTGTTTTTTTTTTTTTCATTTCAAATAAGAATAGTCTTACTGAATGCATAATAAGACATTTACAAAAAATAACTGACCATTAAAACTTTATTATTATCATAAGTAACTAGTTTTGGATATATATATATAGCCTATATATATATATATATATATATATATATATATATATATATATATAATATGGTGTATATATATATAAATATTTTTTTCAGAATTTTAGTTTATTTCATCGGGGTCAAGTATAGTGTTTGACTGATGTCCCACAGACAAATTACCGTACTGTATCCACCCTTAGAGAGAGAGAGAGAGAGAGAGAGAGAGAGAGAGAGAGAGAGAGAGAGAGAGAGAGAGGGGGGGGGGTATTTGAATCTAAAAAGAACAAAAGCAAGGATGGTCTATCCTGGATGGATAGGCCTAGTCAAGGAATATGTTGAATATTAGGAAGAAATTTAGGATTCTCTCTCTCTCTCTCTCTCTCTCTCTCTCTCTCTCTCGTGACGAAAATTGTACCAGAGTACACACGTTCAATCCCTGATCAAGGAGCAAACGATAAAAAAAAAAATCTTAAGAAACTTTACCGAAACAATGGTCGATAGTCGAGTGTCGTCTGTCATAGATAGGCTAAGGAGGTGAAAGGGCGAAAATAACACACAATTCTACTTTCAAAAATACGGCAGTGTTTCGATGAGGTAATCAACACAACTAGTGACATAAGTGATGGGTCAACACCATCATCAGATGTGACCGTTTCTAGTCCACTGCAGGACAAAAGGCCTTAGACATGTCCATATTTATGTCTGGCAAGTACGGTTTGGTGATGATGGGAGACTGTAGTCTGATCGCTCACAGCAAACAAGCTATTATAGGTGGCCCTGATTATACAGCTTTCATCATGGCGATACACAAACCCTTTCACCGTGTTAAGGTAGACCCACTCAGAATGTGTGTTGAACCATTTGTCATCAAATATTCTATTAAAAAAAAAGAAGAAAAAAAAACCGCTTACCTATCGAACGTTTAAAACAACCCAAATGAAATGTTACGTTTCAAATGACAGTTTAGGTCACCGTGGTATGTGTGCAACGTAAAGGTACGATTCTTCTTCATTAGTATTCCAAGACTTTAGGTGACCTTTTCTCTGCATCCTATCCAGCGGCTCTCCTAACCACTTTCTGCTCTCGCACTTAGTTGTAGGAGTAGGGGAGTTTACATGTGAGAAACAAGAATACTAAATACGAGAGAAATGGAAACTAAACTTTCAGAAATGATCACGCCAGACAATAAATTCCACAAGCAAATGACATTCGACGCTTTAAAAAAAATATGGAGAAAATTAAGTTTAAAATTTGGCAACATTCAAAACGTCATGATTCCAACAACATTAGGCTTTATTTTTTCTTACCGGAAACTTATGAAACTGTGCACTGTATGGTACTAACGAAAAACATTCTATCTCTTAAAGATAGCTTGCAATTGCAAGGGAAAGGTTTAACCAAATTATTCTTATAAATTACATTTAGACTTTGTAGTTTGTTGGGCCACAACGGGTGTAAAATTTCAAATTATGACTGAAAACCCACATTTTTAAAGGGAAACAAACACAACCAAACCTAACGGCCGTATACTTGCCTACCCGACAGCCACATTCTGAGCTTACTCTATGACTAAGTCAATCCCGTGTTAGTTTTCAAACCGGCTTCATTCTTTGCAAGGAAACACTAAATCATATCGTAAATCGTAAAACTAGCTTCATATTTCCGTATTCTAGAACAAAATAAACAACTTTCCCCTAAAGAAAATCGATTTGACCAGTAACTACAAAGCACTCCGAGTGTCCAGACATCCTCCACGGCAGCTTATTTCTCGAACCCAGCTTGCCTTTCCCAGAATCAATTTAGGTCGTTTGCGTATTCGAAGTCTGTGTGACAACCATGTGCGAACTTGGGGTTAAGGTTAGGGTTAATTCGGTCCACCTTTTGCTTGACCTTGACCATTGGCCTAGAACCTTCAAAATTGAATAACTTCCGTCTCAACATAACAATTAATCCCAGAAAGTTTCAAAACTCTATGAGTAAAATTGTGGCGGCAGGGAAGTTGTTCACAAACACACAAACAAACAAACGGACAAACAGGGGTAAAAACATAACCTCCTCCCAAATTCTTGGTGGAGGTACTAAAAAGTTAACGGCTGCCCAATAAACTACCTTCACTCAAACTACATTACTAATCTAAAATGGTGTGAAACATTGTTCCTTAGATAATATAATTGCACGCTTCCAACCAAACTGTTTACAATATTTGCATCTTCGTTATTATCGTTGTTACAGGGATGAAAAGCTTACTGGTCTAAAATACCGGAAATTCTGCGAGTAACCGAATAAACTTGATGCATTACTTTCAACATAAGTAATGTTGCCAAAATAACACCAAAACACATTTAGTTGATTGTTATTTGGAAATAGAAAGGCTTTCAATTACAAAACGCAATAGAAGAGCAACAAGAAATTTCGGTACTTACGGTTAACACAGCAGCGTAGAACACTGAGTAGGTCTATTGCCACTGTCAGGAAAGAGTAATCCATGATCGCCGACAGGTAGGAAAGTCAGAGGGCATGGACACTGATGCTGATTGCACCTGACAGATTCTACGTCTTCAAGGATATGTGTGTATAGGATCACTATCACCATCCATGAGTAATGACCTATAGGAAATTCAGAATGTTCAGCAGTCTTCTGAAACTTCCTTTGCCAACGTGATATTCCTGTCACTTTTCGATTGTAATATCTCGCTTTTAATGAAAAATACAAACACGACGTTGATGCACGACGGATATCAACATATTCACTAACACTGGAATGCATAGTTAGAATAATATCAACCGAATTGAAGAAAAAAACGCGATAAAAACAGAGCAGAACCTGGCTACCTCTTTTCAAAACAACACGAAAAGAATGACTAGCGTGACAGTACCAACCTACTCCACATCGCCAGTGCATTAATATATATTTCGTTGTTGCTGATTGTTCATACAGTCAATAGTTTTATAATTAGAATAATAAAATATGAAGATTTTAATAATCTGCGTAAATTTTTAAAGTACCATAATAGTATCGAAAAAGTCTGTTATTTTTCGGAGCTATTGGCTGCTCTTGCGAAGTTTCCTTTACTTCGGCGGGAGAGCCAACTTTTTTTATTCGCATCATAAATGCATAATACATTAATCATGTTTAATTATATCAATAATTATTATTCCAAATAAATTTATTCTTATTTTTATTAACACTGAAATACAACCAAAAAGTAATATGATAAAAATCATAAACAAAACTGATAATAAACGGAAGTGATGATAGTATCCGAACGAAGCATAATCAACGCATTTTAAGAATATCACTCGGCCGCGCCCACATCCTCCCTACCCCACCGGCGACCCTAGCCAATCCCCTACCTTCGATCTATCCAGTTCTTACTATAGTCTGTCGCCCTCTTATGGATAACCGGAGTACAAAATGATGATCATGCAATACTCAAAGATCCTAATGCATCGAGGTCTGAAATATGGCTTCCGGTAGGCCTACCACCCCTAACCTTGGTAAGCCAGCAGGTAAAACCAGACTCATAAGAATGTTGTCTTTAATGTTCTCTTTAAATATTTCAATATCAAGGACCAGGGAGACCTGACACTATATAATAGACCTTAATAAGAAAAAATGTAAATAGAAAAAATCGAATATACTTACCTCTGTTTCCCTTCTTGATTTTCTGCTTTGGGATCTGCAATAAGATTCCAATTTAAAAGAAAAAAAAAGGAGAGAATTCGTAAAGTACAGTATGCCAAAACGTGAACAGATGGATATCGGCTTACTTCACATCAAATACAGACATCCCTAAATATCTGTCTTATTCTAGAACACTGTAACTTCATTTATGGCGATATTCTGCCATGGATAGCATTTGCTATCCTCCTCTGGTCTAGGTTTTCACCAGAATTTACAATCATAAAACTGATCTTTTGCAATCTGTCATTTTGTATGCAGATGAAGCAACCTTTTAAACCATGAATATTATTTGATTAGACAATTAATTCTTTCGACTCATTGCAAGGGCACTAAAGCATTATATAAGGCTACCTTTGGCCAAGGGAATAGTCCAACCCAATAAACTAAAAAGGAGAATGTTCGATACAAATTTTAATAATTTTTATATCTCCTGCCTAATAATTGGAACTATTTCATCTCACAGAAATTTAAAAAAAAATTATGCATAGTAAGAATTAATAGTTCAACGATACATGATATGTAATATTTTTTTTTAGCTCCGTAAGCGTGTTCATGAGACTATTAAATTTGATTATTCTTTGTCCAGTGATACCAGTTTAACTGATTTATTATTCATTGGTGATGACAATATATTACCTAAACAATATGGCCATTACTTTCTGTATCCTTCATAATAGGAGCCAACATCAATAGTCTGGGTTTGGAAAGAAAGAAATAGGAGAGAGAGAGAGAGAGAGAGAGAGAGAGAGAGAGAGAGAGAGAGAGAGAGAGAGAGAGAGAGAGAGGTTCAGAATATGTTAGTTTGTTCGTTTCACGCAACGGCGCGAATGTCCGTTCACTAAATCTTCCTCCGGGTAAAGGTGAATGGAAGCAGGGTATATAAATATGGACCACGGGCTCAACTGTATCACAGTCAGCCTTCTAACACATCTCAGACATGAAGGTAAGCAAGGAGTGATACTTAACCTTTACCCCTATCATACTTTCAAATTGGAGAGTTCAAGATTCTGCAAAATCTGTTTGCTTTTGAACACTAGGCCTATGCTTGAAATTCTAGAAGTACCTTATCTTGAGAAGTTTTGAGAAGAAATTATTAGTTTTGCGTATTTAATCATGTCGTATCAACAATTATTTGATTGCTTCTTTAGCAATATAGTTTTTAACCAAACTATTTAAAACTGAAATATTCGTCACGAGAAGACCAAACTTGCAAAGAATATTTTATGCTGAACAGGCTACCATGAGCCTCTTCTTAGTTTATATAGGACATTTTTGTTTTAATATTGAAAATTATCCTGAGGTATTTTATATTTCATATCCATTACTTTTCATATAGTTTATTTATTTCCTTATTTCCTCACTTCACTCGGCTATTTTTCCGTGTTGCGACCCTTGGGTTATAGCATCCTGATTTTCCAATTAGGGTTGTGGCTGTGCTAGTAATAAAAATAATGATAAAAATTATTTCACTCGTGATGAATAGACTAAAATGAATATTATTGATATGTTGAAAAATTACATAATTTTTCTAGATAATTTTATTATATGTAAGAGATTCTATTGACCACCTTCACTCGTGGCTACCAGAACCTCGCCTGCTCCCCAACCCACTGCACCAGTTCCCATTGACCAGAACTACGAGTTCTGATCAAAATGACCTTCTCAATTTGGCCTTAAAACCAGTTTGTAGATGATGTTCTCAAGTGAACGAAGAACTTACTAGCATTGATATGAGTTAGGGTCTCCTGTAAAGTCACTTTTGATGGAACACTGTCATGTATTTTGGGAAAAATTATCAACTCGTTATCTTGACAATTAGCCATTGGTTCTAGTTGTCTCTGAGTCCAGTTAGAATAGGGAAAAATAAGACCTTATTTGACCAGCCCTTATTGAAAAAAATAATTATTTACAAAATTAACTGTCAACAGATCGCCGCTTTCTCCTTCGTCGCCGCCCTCCTAGTGAGCACCTGCCATGCCGCCCCTCAAGGATATAACTACGACGTCCCAACGACGCCCGCCCCTGCCGCCTACAGCTTTAGCTACTCCGTCGACGCCGTCGACCCTCTTAGCCACCCCGTCCAATACGGCCATCAGGAGAACCGCCAGGGCCCTCAGACGACAGGAACCTACTACGTCCTGCTGCCTGACACCCGGGTGATGACCGTCAATTACTACGCCGACGAGACAGGTTTCCATCCAACCTACACCTTCCAAGGACAGGCCGTTTACCCTCAGCCTGCTGCCCCAACCCAGTTGTACAACACTCCCGTCGGAGGGCAAGCAGCTTTAGCTACCCCTTCACAGCTCTACAACACTCCTGCTGGAAAATGAGGGATTTCTTTTAGGCTAATGATTTCATGATCCTCTCTCTCTCTCTCTCTCTCTCTCTCTCTCTCTCTCTCTCTCTCTCTCTCTCTTATACTTCCCCGGACATTACAACAGAAAAGACTGCCTTAGTCAAAATGTATACATTAAAGAGGAAAATAAAGGCAGTTTTACCGGAAGTACCTACATTTGCCGGGTGCTCAAGTTTTGTTCATTTTAAATGATTAATATTCTTCTCTCTCTCTCTCTCTCTCTCTCTCTCTCTCTCTCTCTCTCTCTCTCTCTCTCTGTCAAACTCCATGAGTTGACAATATTGTTACTTATTTTTTATACTTTTTGTACGCATTGATATTGTTTCTATTTTTGTTACTATATGAATAAAGATTTTTACTGATAAAGTACAGTTTTATTTCAAATTCTCAAAACAAGATATACAGATTTTGAAGCCAGAAGAAAAACATTCCACTTGAAATAATCGATCGGCTCAGTTATAAAGAATAATTAATAACGTTTTGATGTTTCTATTCATTTAAAAGATTTATTTACAATTATTAAACGACGAAATAGAACGGATATTTTGGGGGCTCGTGGTTTTCAGCTAAAGAGAATAAGATATTTCTTTCAAATTTAGAAGGTTGAACTAGAATATAGAATCAATTTTGCAGTTACTCGTATCTTGGACGACCATCTTAGCTTTAAGCAGCAGAGGGCAGGGATATTCAGACATAATACATAGTTAGGACTATATGGACTTTCATATATACATATCTATGCAGTATATTTTTCTATTAGCGTGCTTTCTTTTCCCATTCGTATGGGAGGATACGGTTCCCTTCTTTTTGAAGGACTTTGTTTTGGCTTTTGGGGTAGACCGTAGTCATATATATATATATATATATATATATATATACATATATATATATATATATATATATATATATATATACACTTTTGTGGTGCCTGAATATAATATATTCATCTATATATATATATATATATATATATATATATACATATATATATATATATATAAATATATATATATATATATATATATATATATATATATATACACTTTTGTGGTGCCTGAATATAATATATTCATGCATATATATATATATATATATATATATATATATATATATATATATATATATATATGTATGTATGTATATATACATATATATATATATATATATATATATATATATATATATATATGTGTGTGTGTGTGTGTGTGTGTGTACATACATTATTATGACTATCTAAGCTACAACCTTAATAGGAAAAGCAGGATACTATAAGTCCAAGGGGTCCAGCAGGAAAAAATAGCCCATTAAAAAAGGAAATAGATAAACTACAGGAGAAGTAGTGAACAATTGAAATAAATATTTCAAGAACAGTTAAAACAGTCAAATAGATCTTTTATATATAAAGTATAAAAGCTTGAAAAAAACAAGAGGAAGAGAAATAATAAAAAAAAAAAATAGTGTGCCCAAGTGTACCCACAAGCAAGAGAACTCTACCCCAAGACAGTGGGAGACCATGGTACAGAGGCTATGGCAGTAATGAAGACTAGAGAACAGTGGTTTAATTTTGGTGTGTCCTTCTCCTTGAAGAGCTCTTTACCAAAGCTAAAGAGTCTCTTCTACCCTTACCAAGAGAAAAGTAATCACTGAACAACTGCATTGCAGTAGTTAACAAATTAGATAATTATTTGGTAATCGCAGTGTTGTCAGGTATATGGGGACAGAGGAGAATAGGGAAACAATAGGCAACAATATTCAGTGTATATGTAGGCAAAGGAAAAATGAGCCGTAACCAGAGAGAGGCGGATCCAATCTAGAAGTGTCTGGTCAGTCAAAGGAACCAACAATCCTCTAGTAGTAGTATCTCAAAGGGAGATACACTGTATGTGTGTGTCCTACCCGCTCCATTCACAATGGAATTCACGATCGTATTTATGAATATAGTTAATTGAACCCAGCGCTGGGGTCCATTGATTGATTCAGCATCCAATTGCAACTGCGGAAAAACCTTACTTTTTAAAGTAGAAATTTAGAGAAGATGAACAGCAAGACGGCAGAAAGGAAATATAAACTAAGATAAAGTAGAAGGATATAAAGTAAGTGTAGCTATGGACCTTTACGTACTGCCTACAGTACGCCATATGAGTGGCGCTAAAGATCACCCATTTAAGTGCTAACCAGACTCAGCTTTAACTTCACTAATCAGAAGAGTTCTTTAATGACCAAGATATCCATTTATCTCTTTATTTCTTAATATATCTTATTGTAATTCCTGCGCTATGCCTTGAAATCCATAATGAAGTGAAAGAATAAATTAATGAGCAATCACCGGGGGAAATCAGGTATTTATCTATGTGGATATTTTGTTATTTTTTCAGCGACAGAATACTAAAGGATTTTGATTTATTAAATGCATATATTCTAAAGACATTTATCATATTGGCTACAATTGATGTTAAATTTTTCTGTTCTCTGATAGGTTTTGGAATATCTTTTAACTGAAATTATATATATATGAAAAAAATGTTTTAGGATTCGAACCATCCATCCCTCTCCAACGGCCTGAAGTTTGCTCTGACTAACAAGAAGAAGACTCTCTCAACATACGACTACGTATATCTGTTGTATAAAGACCCCTTTAACGTCTAACCTCTCTCGTTATAATCCATTCTCACTTTGGTGACCAAACGTCAAGTTTCTGAAGGTTTAGAGTCACCTAGTGGATAGTAGAGGCGAGGGAGGGAGAGGCCACTACCTAGAGACCTGGTGTAACAAGGCATATGATCATCGCTCAGACCTATCCTTTACCAAATGATATCTGGGGAAGCAAGGCAATGGCTGGTGATGTCTCAGCAAGAAGACCTATGCTTTGCATGCTGATATATATTGATATTTGTTCATATTTACTTTTTTTCCATTTATTTATTTCCATATTTCCATATATTTATTTTAATGTTGTAACTGTTCTTAAAATATTTTATTTTTCCTTGCTTCCTTTCCTCACTGGGCCACTTTCCCTGTTGGAGCCCCTGGGCTTATAGCAGCATCGTGCTTTACTAACTAGGGTTGTAGCTTAGCTAGTAATAATAATAATAATAATAATAATAATAATAATAATAATAATAATAATAATAATAATTCAATTTTCATATCCTTCACTGGAGAACTGAAATATAAATTAAAACATATTTTTTCATTTGATATAAAAAATTTATTCAATCAGTAACAAAAACAAAACAATATTTGTAGAAAAGATAAAAAAAAAACATTCAACAACAATATTGACAACTCTAACAGAAGGTTCTTCTTTGGGAAATGAGTAAGATTTGGCACCTGGAAAGTGTAACCACTTCCTCTTTGCTCGATAACATTCCACTGAGATTGTTGGTCCTTTTTGGAACATTTGCCAAGAGAGAAATGAAGAGAAAGAGAGACAACATAAAAAGGAAAAGATAAGTAGACATGGAAGATGATAATGTCATTAGAAGAAATCCCTCATTTTCCTGCTGGGGTGTTGTAGAGTTGTGAAGGGGTAGCTAAAGCTGCTTGTCCTCCCAAGGGAGTGTTGAACAGCTGGCTAGGGGCAGCAGGCTGAGGGTAGACGGCCTGTCCTTGGAAGCTGTAG
>NC_090746.1:67466159-67471159 GCF_036898095.1 Palaemon carinicauda | reverse complement strand
GTCCTCCCAAGGGAGTGTTGAACAGCTGGCTAGGGGCAGCAGGCTGAGGGTAGACAGCCTGTCCATGGAAGCTGTAGGTCGGATGGAATCCTGTCTCGTCGGCGTAGTAGTTGACGGTCATCACCCGGGTGTCAGGCAGCAGGACGTAGTAGGTTCCTGTCGTCTGAGGGCCCTGGCGGTTCTCCTGATGGCCGTATTGGACGGGGTTGCTCAGAAGGTCGAGGGCGTCGACGGCATAGCTGAAGCTGTAGGCGGCAGGGGCGGGCGTCGGTGGGACGTCGTAGTTATATCCTTGAGGGGCGCCATTGCAGGTGCTCACTAGGAAGGCGGCTACGAAGGAAATGGCGGTGATCTGCCCGTGGAAGACGAGATAGGAATTTTAACAAAGTGTCTTTTGCAAGGATCACAATCAATAATAACAGCGAATATAAGAAATGCAAAATCAATGGGCCTACTTGTGCAAAGTTAAATCGAAAGTATGAAATTTGCTAAGAAGAGAAGCCATTCACAGACTTTCTAGCCACTGGCTTGAATTGAAAGGCGAACAACTGGACCAGATTTTGGAAGTGATTCCTTTCCCTCAGAATTTCCAGGTTTTCAGGGGAAAGTGAAAGTTTTCACTAATATCTAATTTTACTGTTTGGCCAGCATACAATCAAGTTTGGATATAGCAATAATTAATTTACGATGCAATAATTAGCTTCAAAATTAGGCCAACTGACTATTTTTTTTTTTAAATAGACAAATCCACAAGGCGTACTTCGTTTGAACTTGTTCTATGACAAACGGGAAAGTTTCGGCTTACTCAAAATTTGAACCCTGAAAGTGAATCGTAAAATATCTAAAAATTACCTCATTAAGAATTTTACATTTTTAAACTTGAAAGAAATCGTAAAATATTCAAAAAAAAATTACATCATTCAAAATTTTGTAAAGACGATTTTGAGATCAAAAAAAGATTTCTCTTATCCCGCATTGCAAATCCGCAAAAGCAATTCAAATTGAAAGTCATTGTAAAACCCAGATGAGAAAATAAATCGACCAACACCACTCTTGACTCGTCCAAATCAGCCATTTTCATGAAAGCAGAAATTCACACAAAGTAGGAATTCAAGCCTTTGAAAAATGGTCTCCTCCTTTACACTCTGTTTACCTTCATGTCTGGAACGTGTCTGGGGCTTGACTGTGACCTGAGAGGGTATGGTCCCTTCTATATATACCATCCGTCCATTCACCATCGCCTCAGCATCACCATAAAGTAAGAACATTCACGTCTTGTCGAATCTCTCTCTCTCTCTCTCTCTCTCTCTCTCTCTCTCTCTCTCTCAAACTCCGCTAATTGGTAATATTGCCGCTAATTTTATCACCTTTTAACATTATAACATTAGTGTGGGTTTTATTTTTGTTGCTATATGAATAAAGATTTTTACTGAAAAAGAACATTTCTGAAAATAAGATATCAAGATTTTGAAGGGAAAAGGGAAAACTTTCGAAATGAAATAATTGATTCCACTAATTAAAAAGATTTTCAGAGATATACGTCTTCTCCTTTAAGATAACTATTATCAAGTATTAGCATACGAAATAGACGAGACTTGAAGATCTGAAAATATTGATCAGATAATCTTTGCTGAAATTATTCATGGCATGGTCCATGATTGGCTTATATATAATTCACACACACACACACACACACACACACACACACACATATATATATATATATATATATATATATATATACATATATATATGTATATATATATATGTATACTGTATACATATGTACACACACAAACACACACACATATATATATATATATATATATATATATATATATGTATATATATATATATACTTATATATATATGTATATATATATATATATATATATATATATATATATGTGTGTGTGTGTGTGTATACGTGTGTTTGTGGGTGTATGTATTTACACATACATAAAAATATATACATATGTAAATATATATATATATATATATATATATATATATACTGTATATATATATATATAGATATATGTATATATATATATATATGTGTGTGTGTGTGTGTAGATGTATATATATATATATATATATATATATATATATATATATATGTGTGTGTGTGTGTGTGTATGTGTGTGTGTGTGTCTCTTTCTGTATACATATACCCACAAACATATATTTATTACTACTACTACCAATACTACTATTACTACTACTATTATTACTACTAGCCAAGTTACAAACATTTTTGATGAAGCTGAATGCTACTGTAATGTTCAAGAAATCATCTTATCCCATTAATTCCAAAAAGATCTTATTTATAATCTATGCCTTGAAAATCGGAAAGGGAAAAGAAGGGAGAAACTATTCATGTATGTAAGTAAATGAGTATTTTCACGTCTTATTTGTGACAAACTATTGAGCAAA
This sequence comes from Palaemon carinicauda, assembly GCF_036898095.1. Taxonomy (NCBI): domain Eukaryota; kingdom Metazoa; phylum Arthropoda; class Malacostraca; order Decapoda; family Palaemonidae; genus Palaemon; species Palaemon carinicauda. The sequence continues at coordinate 67,468,723 of NC_090746.1, read as the reverse complement.
AAAGTCTACGGCCATAGGCATCGATTTCTCTTTATCAAGTACATTCAGGGAAATTTTTCAAACGAAAGACTTGGAATACGTCTAAACAAATTCTCCTGCATGATTAATAATCCTGTTCTCCTCCTTAAGTAGGATTCTAACCGTCGCTACATAGAAGCCTGAAGTTTTATTATTATTATTATTATTATTATTATTATTATTACTATTATTATTATTTAAAAATGATAGAAGTTTTACTGACCAAATTTTCATTTTAGGACACGTGGTACAGCAATGTGTAGAATTTAGAAATCTACTTTTGGTGGCATTTGTGGACTATGAATAAGCCTTTGAGACTGTGCACTGGCCAATTTTGTGGAGCCCTGCGTTATTGTGGAGTTACTCTTGAGTACGTAAATTTCAATAATTCTGTTCATGAGCATTGCAAGTGCAAAGTTAATATTAGTGGAGTCCTATCAAATGAATTTCTAGTGATTGCGGAGTACTCCAAGGGAATGTGTTGTCACCTATGTTGCTCAGCCGCCTAGTGGAATTTGTATTGCATAGAACGGTTTGGGGTGGTGGAGGATTGCACTGGATTGGTAATAGGAAATTAGCTGACCTAGAGTTTGTTGATGACGATATCCTTAATAGCAGAACACCACAGGACTTGCAAAGCTTGCGCAAGATAAATGGAAGAAAGACAGAAATGATGAGAACGGATTATGCAATGGAAGATGAAATATCGGTAAAAGGAGAAAAGATTAATGAGATAGAATCATTTGAATGTTTAGGAACTTATATCTCCAATACAGTGTCTTTAGAATTAAAGTTCAATGAAAGATGGATAAAAGCAAATGAGACAATAGCTAGATTAAGCTCCTTCTAAACCAAGTAAGACCTTGGGAAGTAAGGCACTGGTTGGTGATGTCTAAGACTGGAATATGTTTTCAATTGGTTATACTTACGTTTTCTATTCATCAACTGTCCTCAATGGTCTTTAAATCTCTCTAATTCCTAACACTTTCCAATAAGCTAATCGCCAATGGAAAGAAAATTGGTTTCATCAGGAAAAGGAAAACTAATAAAGCAGCAAAAGGATCAAGTTTTCAAAGGGGAAAGATTGAACATTTTGTCATGTTTTGCTTTTGAATGAATCAAGAGAATGAAAGTATAGATTTTGATTGGGAAATTAATCGACGTAGAATTACAATCAGAAAATGTAAACAATCTGCGAAATGAAGTATTAAATGACCTTTCAACTGCTGCAAAGGTCAAAGGTCAGTAAAATTATTTTGAAAACAGCGAACATTTTCCTTGGCACTGATCATTAAAAAATTTTCACGCCTGAAATATTGTATCTAACAAAAAGAAAAAAATGAAAAAAAAAATCCTTTCTATCAAGTTGTAAAGGTAGACTTAGAAGGAATCTCTTAAAGTTTTTGAAAAATCAATCTTAATTTTTTCATAATTAGTTTCATTCTGTCAGAATAAGGGATACCACAACAGAGGGAACCAATAATGATTCAATATATTCTTAGTATTATCAAAATAGGTATTATATGTAGGTCAGTGTAACATTGGCAGTAGTAAGGCCAGTTTTCTGAACATAATAAACTAATATGTCAATGCTTTTCTGAGCTAACATGGTGAAATATGAACTCTTAATTTATAGTTTTTAGTAGAAATTTTTTAAAGATTTTCCAAAATAATATAGCGTTACTTATAAAACTCATCTCCTCTCTACCTTCGTCTGGATATATTTGCTTCGTCATAAAGTTAATTCTCTTGACAAAATTATAAGTCATAAAAAGGGATTTTCCTCCATGAAAACAAGAATTGAATTCATGATGCAACTTTCATATTTTACCTGGAGATCGGAAGTAAAGACTTTTCTTTTTCATTTGGTATAAACATTTATTCAATCAGTAACAAAAACAAAACAATATTTGTACAAAAGATAAAAAAACATTCAACAACAATATTGCCAACTCAAACAGAAGGTTTTTCTTCTTTGGGAAATGAGTAAGATTTGGCACCTGGAAAGTGTAACCACTTCCTCTTTGCTCGATAACATTCCACTGAGATTGTTGGTCCTTTTTGGAACATTTGGCCGGAGAGAAATGAAGAGAAAGAGAGACAACATAAAAAGGAAAAGATAAGTAGACATGGAAGATGATAATGTCATTAGAAGAAATCCCTTATTTTCCTGCTGGGGTGTTGTAGAGTTGTGAAGGGGTAGCTAAAGCTGCTTGTCCTCCCAAGGGAGTGTTGAACAGTTGGCTAGGGGCAGCAGGCTGAGGGTAGACGGCCTGTCCTTGGAAGCTGTAGGTTGGATGGAATCCTGTCTCGTCGGCGTAGTAGTTGACGATCATAACTCGGGTGTCGGGCAGCTGGACGTAGTAGGTTCCTGTCGTCTGAGGGCCCTGGCGGTTCTCCTGATGGCCGTATTGGACGGGGTTGCTTATAAGGTCGAGGGCGTCGACTGCATAGCTGAAGCTGTAGGCGGCAGGGGCGGGCGTCATTGGGACGTCGTAGTTATATCCTTGAGGGGCGGCATGGCAGGTGCTCACTAGGAGGGCGGC
>NC_090746.1:67438659-67461159 GCF_036898095.1 Palaemon carinicauda | reverse complement strand
TTTTTTTTATAAATAGACAAATCCACAAGGCGTTCTTCGTTTGAACTTGTTCTATGACAAACGGGAAAGTTTCGGCTTACTCAAAATTTGAACCCTGAAAGTGAATCGTAAAATATCTAAAAATTACCTCATTTAGAATTTTGCTTTTCTAAACTTGAAAGAAATCGTAAAATATTTTTTTAAAAATTACATCATTCAAAATTTTGTAAAGACGATTTTGAGATAAAAAAAATTTCTTTTTATCCCGCATTGCAAATCCGCAAAAGTATTTCAAATTGAAAGTCACTGTAAAACCCAGATGAGAAAATAAATCGACCAACACCACTCTTGTCTCGTCCAAATCAGCCATTTTCATGAAAGCAGAAATTCACACAAAGTAGGAATTCAAGCCTTTGAAAAATGGTCTCCTCCTTTACACTCTGTTTACCTTCATGTCTGGAACGTGTCTGGGGCTTGACTGTGACCTGAGAGGGTATGGTCCCTTCTATATATACCATACGTCCATTCACCATCGCCTCAGCATCGCCATAAAGTAAGAACATTCACGTCATGTCGAATCTCTCTCTCTCTCTCTCTCTCTCTCTCTCTCTCTCTCTCTCTCTCTCTCTCTCTCTCAAACTCCGTGAATTGGCAATATCGCTAATTTTATCACCTTTTAACATTTTAACATCAGCGTGGATTTTATTTTTGTTGCTATATGAATAAAGATTTTTACTGGAAAAGAACATTTCTCAAAACAAGATATCGGATTTTGAAATTTAAAAAGAAAAACTTTCGAAATGAATTAATTTACTTCATCAATAAAAAAGATTTTCAGAAAGATATTTCTTCTCTGAGATAATTATCATCAAGTATTAGCATACGAAATAGACGAGACTTGAAGAACTGAAAATATTGATCAGGTAATCTTCGCTGAAATTATTCATGGCATGGTCCGTGATTAGCTTATATATAATTCACATACACACACACACACACACACACACACACACATATATATATATATATACATATATATATACATATATATATATATATATATATATATATATATATATACTGTATACATATATACACACACAAACACACGCATATGTACATATATATATATGTATATATATACATAAATATATATATATATATATATATATATATATATATATATATATATATATATATGTATATATATGTATATATATATATGTATATATATATATATATGTGTGTGTATGTGTGCGTGTGTGTGTATACGTGTGTTTGTGGGTGTATGTATTTACACATATATATAAATATACACATATGTATATATATATATATATATATACATATATATATATATATATATATATATATATATATATATATATATGTGTGTGTGTGTGTGCCTGTGTGTGTGTGTAGATGTATATATATATACATATATATATACATATATATATACATATATATATATATATATATATATATGTGTGTGTGTGTGTGTGTGTGTGTGTTTCTGTATACATATACCCACAAACATCTATTTATTACTACTACTACTACTACTACTACTACTACTACTACTACTAGCCAAGTTACAAACATGGTTGGAAAAGCCAAATGCTAGAAACTTATATATACTCTATATACCAATGTTCATGTTAATAAGCATCATTTACCGTTATGTTCAAGAAATCTTCTTATCCCATTATTTCCGAATAGATCTTATTTATAATCTAAGCCTTGAAATCCGAAGAGAAAAGAAGGGAGAAACTATTACTCGATAAGACATTCATGTATGTAAGTAAATATGTATTTTCACGTCTTATCTCTGACAAACTATTGAGCAAAAAAGTCTACGGCCATAGGCATCGATTTCTCTTTATCAAGTACATTCAGGGAAATTTTTCAAACGAAAGACTTGAAAAACGTCTAAAGAAATTCTCCTGCATGATTAATAATCCTGTTCTCCTCCTTAAGTGGGAATCGAACCCTCGCTACTTAGAAGCCTGAAGTTTCATTATTATTATTATTATTATTATTATTATTATTATTATTATTATTATTATTTAAAGATGGTAGAGATTTTACTGACCAAATTTTCATTTTAAGACACGTGGTACAGCAATGTGTAGAATTTAGAAATCCACTTTTGGTGGCATTTGTGGACTATGAATAAGCCTTTGAGACTGTGCACTGGCCAATTTTGTGGAGCCCTGCGTTATTATGGAGTTACTCTTGAGTACGTAAATTTCAATAATTCTGTTCATGAGCATAGCAAGTGCAAAGTTAATATTAGTGGAGTCTTATCAAATGACTTTCTAGTGATTGCGGAGTACTCCATGGGCATGTGTTGTCACCTATGTTGCTCAGCTGCCTCGTGGAATTTGTAATGCATAGAACGGTTTGGGGTGGTGGAGGATTACACTGGATTGGTAACAGGAAATTAGCTGACCTAGAGTTTGCTGATGACGCTATCCTTAATAGCAGAACACCACAGGACGTGCAAAGCTTGCTCAAGATAAATGGAAGAAAGACAGAAATGATGAGAAGGGAATATGCAATGGAAGATGAAATATCACTGAAAGGAGAAATAAGTAATGAAATAGAATCACTTGAATGTTTAGGAACTTATATCTCCAATACACTGTCTTTAGAATTAAAGTTCAATGAAAGATGGACAAAAGCAAATGAGACAATAGCTAGATTAAGCTCCTTCTAAACCAAGTAAGACCTTGGGAAGTAAGGCACTGGTCGGTGATGTCTAAGGCTGGAATATGTTTTCAATTGGTTATACTTACGTTTTCTATTCATCAACTGTCCTCAATGGTCTTTAAACCTCTCTAATTCCTAACACTTTCCAATAAGCTAATCGCCAATGGAAAGAAAATTGGTTTCATCAGGAAAAGGAAAACTAATAAAGCAGCAAAAGGATCAAGTTTTCAAAGGGGAAAGATTGAACATTTTGTCATGTTTTGCTTTTGAATGAATCAAGAGAATGAAAGTATAGATTTTGATTGGGAAATTAATCGACGTAGAATTGCAAACTGAAAATGTAAACAATCTGCGAAAAGAAGAATCAAATGACCTTTCAACTGCTGCAAAGGTCAAAGGTCAGGGAAATTAATTTGAAAATAGGCGAATATTTTCCTTGGCTGGGATCATTAAAGGATTTTCACGCCTGAAATATTGTATCTAAAAAAAAAAATAAAAAAACTTTCCTTTTTATCAAGTTGTAAAGGTAGACTTAGAAGGAATCTCTTAAAGTTTTTGAAAAATCAATCTTAATTTTTTCCTACTTAATTTCTTTCTATCAGAATAAGGGAAACCACAACAGAGGGAACCAATAATGATTCAATATATTCTTAGTATTATCAAAATAGATATTATACGTAGGTCAGTGTAACATTGGCAGTAGTAAGGCCAGTTTTCTGAACATAATAAACTAATATGTCCATGCTTTTCTCAGCAAACATGGTGAAATATGAACTCTTAATCTATAGTTTTTGGTAGATTTTTTTTTCATCGATTTTTCAAAATAATATCATGTTACTTATATAACTCCTCTCCTCTCCACCTTCGTCTTTACATATTTGCTTCCTCAAAAAGTATAATTTATTGACAAAACCGAAAGTCATAAAAAGGGATTTTCCTACGTGAAAACAAGAACTGAATTCATGATGGAACTTTCATATATTACCGGGAGATCGGAAGTAAAGACATTTCTTTTTCATTTGGTATAAAAATTTATTCAATCAGTAACAAAAACAAAACAATATTTGTAGAAAAGATAAAAAAAAACATTCAACAACAATATTGACAACTCTAACAAAAGGTTCTTCGTCTTTGGGAAATGAGTAAGATTTGGCACCTGGAAAGTGTAACCACTTCCTCTTTGCTCAATAACATTCCTCTGAGATTGTTGGTCCTTTTTGGAACATTTGACCGGAGAGAAATGAAGAGAAAGAGAGACAACATAAAAAGGAAAAGACAAGTAGACTGGAAGATGATAATGTCATTAGAAGAAATCCCTCATTTTCCTGCTGGGGTGTTGTAGAGTTGTGAAGGGGTAGCTAAAGCTGATTGTCCTCCCAAGGGAGTGTTGAACAGCTGGCTAGGGGCAGCAGGCTGAGGGTAGACGGCCTGTCCTTGGAAGCTGTAGGTTGGATGGAATCCTGTCTCGTCGGCGTAGTAGTTGACGATCATCACTCGGGTGTCGGGCAGCTGGACGTAGTAGGTTCCTGTCGTCTGAGGGCCCTGGCGGTTCTCCTGATGGCCGTATTGGACGGGGTTGCTCAGAAGGTCGAAGGCGTCGACGGCATAGCTGAAGCTGTAGGCGGCAGGGGCGGGCGTCGTTGGGACGTCGTAGTTATATCCTTGAGGGGCGCCATTGCAGGTGCCTACTAGGAGGGCGGCGACGAAGGAAATGGCGGTGATCTGCCCGTGGAAGACGAGATGTGAATATCAACAAAGTGTCTTTTGCAAGGATCACAATCAATAATAACAGCGAATACAAGAAATGCAAAATCAATGGGCCTACTTGTGCAAAGTTAAATCGAAAGTATGAAATTTGCTAAGAAGAGAAGCCATTCACAGACTTTCTAGCCACTGGCTTGAATTGAAAGGCAAACAACTGGACCAAGTTTTGGGAGTGATTCCTTTCCCTCAGAATTTCCAGGTTTTCAGGGGAAAGTTAAATTCTTCACTAATATCTAATCTTACTGTTTGGCCAGCATACAGTCAATTTTGGATATAGCAATAATTAATTTACAACACAATAATTAGCTTCAAAATTAGGCCAATTGAATCTATTTATTTTTTTTAGATAGACAAATCCACAAGGTGTACTTCGGTTTAACTTCTTCTATGACAAAAGGGAAAGGCTTACTTAAAATTTAGACCTTGAAAGTGAATCGTAAAATATCTAAAAATTACTTCATTTAGAATTTTGCATTTTTAAATTCGAAAGAAATCGTAAAATATTTTTTCAAAATTACATCATTCAAAATTTTGTAAAGATGATTTTGAGATAAAAAGATTTCTCTTATCCCGCATTGCAAATCCGGAAAAGCAATTCAAATTGAAAGTCATTGTAAAACCCAGATGAGAAAATGAATCGACCAACACCACTCTTGACTCGTCCAAATCAGACATTTTCAAGAAAGAAGAAATTCACACAAAGGAGGAATTCGAGCCTTTGAAAAATGGTCTCCTCCTTTAGTCTCTGTTTACCTTCATGTCTGGGACGTGTCTGGGGCTTGACTGTGACCTGAGAGGGTATGGTCCCTTCTATATATACCATACGTCCATTCACCATCGCCTCAGCATCGCCATAAAGTAAGAACATTCACGTCATGTCGAATCTCTCTCTCTCTCTCTCTCTCTCTCTCTCTCTCTCTCTCTCTCTCTCTCTCTCTCTCTCTCTCAAACTCCGTGAATTAGCAATATCGCTAATTTTATCACCTCTTAACATTTTAACATCAACGGGGATTTTATTTTTGTTGCTATATGAATAAAGATTTTACTGGAAAAGAACATTTATCAAAACAAGATATCAGATTTTGAAATTTGAAAAGAAAAACTTTCGAAATGAAATAATTTACTTCATCAATTAAAAAGATTTTCAGAAAGATATTTCTTCTCTGAAATAATTATCATCAAGTATTAGCATACGAAATAGACGAGACTTGAAGATCTGAAAATATTGATCAGATAATCTGTGCTGAAATTATTCATGGCATGGTCCGTGATTAGCTTATATATAATTCACATACACACACACACACAAACACACACACACACATATATATATATATATATATATATATATATATATACTGTATACATATATACACACACAAACACACGCATATGTATATATATATATATATATATATATATATATGTGTGTGTGTATATATATACATATATATATATATATATATGTATATATATGTATACAGTATATATATATATATATATATATATATATATATATATATGTGTGTGTGTGTGTGTGTGTGTGTGTGTGTGTGTATACGTGTGTTTGTGGGTGTATGTACTTACACATATATGTAAATACACATATATATATATATATATATATATACATATATATATATATATGTATATATATATATGTGTGTGTGTGTAGAGGTATATAGATATATATATATATATATATATATATATATATATACATATATATATATATACATACATATATATATATATATATATATATATATATATATATATGTGTGTGTGTGTGTGTGTGTCTTTCTGTATACATATACCCACAAACATATATTTACTACTACTACTACTACTACTACTACTACTACTGCTATTACTACTACTATTACTACTACTGCTACTACTACTACTACTAGCCAAGTTACAAATATTTTTGATGAAGCTGAATGCTACTGTAATGGTCAAGAAATCCTCTTATCCCATTATTTCCAAAAAGATCTTATTTATAATCTAAGCCTTGAAATCCGAAGAGAAAAGAAGGGAGAAACTATTACTCGATAAGACATTCATGTATGTAAGTAAATGTGTATTTTCACGTCTTATCTGTGACAAAATATTGAGCAAAAAAGTCTAACCTCATAGGCATCAATTTCTCTATATCAAATACATTAAGAAAATTTTTCAAACGAGAGATTTGAAATACTTCTAAAGAAATTCTCCTGCATGATTAATAATCCTGTTCTCCTCCTTAAGTGGGAATCGAACCCTCGCTACTCAGATGCCTGAAGTTTTATTATTATTATTATTATTATTATTATTATTATTATTATTATTATTATTATTATTATTATTATTATTATTATTATATGTCGTTCAACAATGTGTAGAATATAATAAAATCCATCTTTGATGGCATTTGTAGATTATGAAAAAACTTTGATAGTGTGCACCGGCGCCAGTTTTGTGGAGTCCTGCGTTATTATGGAATTCCTCTTAAATACGTAAATATGAATAAGTCTGTTCATGAGCATAGTAAGTGCAAAGTTAATGTTAGTGGAGTCCTACCAAATGAATTTCCAGTGAACACTGGAGTGTTCCAAGGGAATGTTTTGTCACCTATGTTATTTGTCCGCCTCATGGAGTTTGCAATACATAGAAAAGTTTGGGATGGTAGAAAAGGATTGCACTGGATTGGTAACAGGAAATTAGCTGACCTAGAGTATGCTGATGACGCTATCCTTATTAGCAGAACCCCACAGGACTTGCAAAGCTTGCTTACCAGAATGCAGGAAATATCACATAAGGTTGGGCTCAAGATAAATAGAAGGACAGATGATGAGATATGGAATATGCAATGTTAGATGAAATATCATTGGAAGGACAAAAGATTAATGAGGTGGAATCATTTAAATGTATAGGAACTATGATCTCCAATAGTGTCTTTAGAATTAGAGTTTAATGAAGGATCGATAAAAGCACATCAGACATTGGCTAGGTTAAGTAAAATTTAGAAATCAAATCACCTGAAATTAAGAATAAAATTCAGGTTATATATCAGTTAAGTGAAATCGGTGTTACTGTATGGACACGAGTCGTGGTATGACAGTGAAATAGTATCCAATAGATTTTTGTAGATTTTAGAACAAAGCCCTCAGAAGAGTATTGGGAGTTAAATGGTAGGACAATATTAGAAATGAGACTCTAAGAGAGATTACTCTAGAGCCATATGTGGATGAGATCATGGTTAGGGGTAGATGGAGATGGTTTGGGCATACTCTTCGCACTCCCCAAGAGAGATTAGTTCACCAAACTTTCAACTGGGCTCCACAAAGCACTAGAAGAGGTGGAAGCCCCAGGCTTACATAGCTGAAGATTATGAAGCATGAAGTGGGATATGACGACTGGAGAAGCATTGATTTAAAAGCTCAAGATAGAGACGACTGGTGAAATCTAACCGAGGTTCTTTGCTACAATAGGCGTAGTAGATGTTGATGATGATGATTATTACTTCCGTGAAGGTGGTTATAAAATCAAGTCGTTTTATTTATCTATTTGTCTGTGTGTCTGTCTTTGGACAAGACTATGTCAAAACAACTCAACGGATTTTGACGAAATTATCAAATCAGTTGAATCTTAGGGCAAGGAAGACCACATTAAATGTTAGAGATGATCCGGATCAAGATCACAATTCTGGATCAACATTGCACTTTTGACCATATACAGTCAGCATATGAAAGGGGGTGTGCTGTCCGTAGACTTTAGTTATTATTATTATTATTATTATTATTATTATTATTATTATTAAAAGGGGATATTTACAATCTCAATGAATCAAGCTCGACCAATAGGGTTGGCCATTAAAAATCCTTTTTCCCAAAGATAGAATTAACCTATTCTCTTTTCCTGGTGACTTAATTTCAAGCATTCAAAGGTTTAAAGTTCCTAAATGGACTGCAAAGGCGAGAGACATGTCAGTACCTGATGTTCGGACCTACACAAACATGTTATCATCGTCCAAGCTCCTTGTAAACCAAGTAGGACCTTGGGAAGCAAGGCACTGGTTAGTGATGTCTAAGGCTGGAATATGTTTTCAATTGGTTATACTTACGTTTTCTATTTACCAACTGTCCTCAATGGTCTTTAAACCTCTCTAATTCCTAACACTTTCCAATAAGCTAATCGCCAAGGGAAAGAAAATTGGTTTCATCAGGAAAAGGAAAACTAATAAAGCAGCAAAAGGATCAAGTTTTCAAAGGGGAAAGATTGAACATTTTGTCATGTTTTACTTTTGAATGAATCAAGAGAATGAAAGTATAGATTTTGATTGGGAAATTAATCGACGTAGAATTGCAAACTGAAAATGTAAACAATCTGCGAAAAGAAGAATCAAATGACCTTTCAACTGCTGCAAAGGTCAAAGGTCAGTAAAATTAATTTGAAAATAGGCGAACTTTTACCTTGGTTGTGATCATTGAAGTATTTTCACGCCTGAAATATTGTATCTAAAAAAAAAAAAAAAAAAAAAAAACTTTCCTTTCTATCAAGTTGTAAAGGTAGACTTAGAAGGAATCTCTTAAAGTTTTTGAAAAATCAATCTTAATTTTTTCCTACTTAATTTCTTTCTGTCAGAATAAGGGATACCACAACAGAGGGAACCAATAATGATTCAATATATTCTTAGCATTATTATCAAAATAGGTATTATATGTAGGTCAGTGTAACATTGGCAGTAGTAAGGCCAGTTTTCTGAACATAATAAACTAATATGTCCATGCTTTTCTGAGCAAACATGGTGAAATATGAACTCTTAATTTATAGTTTTTGGTAGATTTTTTTTTCATCGATTTTTCAAAATAATATCATGTTACTTATATAACTCCTCTCCTCTCCACCTTCGTCTTTATATATTTGCTTCCTCAAAAAGTATAATTTATTGACAAAACCGAAAGTCATAAAAAGGGATTTTCCTACGTGAAAACAAGAACTGAATTCATGATGGAACTTTCATATATTACCGGGAGATCGGAAGTAAAGACTTTTCTTTTTCATTTGGTATAAAAATTTATTCAATCAGTAACAAAAACAAAACAATATTTGTAGAAAAGATAAAAAAAAACATTCAACAACAATATTGACAACTCTAACAAAAGGTTCTTCGTCTTTGGGAAATGAGTAAGATTTGGCACCTGGAAAGTGTAACCACTTCCTCTTTGCTCAATAACATTCCTCTGAGATTGTTGGTCCTTTTTGGAACATTTGGCCGGAGAGAAATGAAGAGAAAGAGAGACAACATAAAAAGGAAAAGATAAGTAGACTGGAAGATGATAATGTCATTAGAAGAAATCCCTCATTTTCCTGCTGGGGTGTTGTAGAGTTGTGAAGGGGTAGCTAAAGCTGCTTGTCCTCCCAAGGGAGTGTTGAACAGCTGGCTAGGGGCAGCAGGCTGAGGGTAGACGGCCTGTCCTTGGAAGCTGTAGGTCGGATGGAATCCTGTCTCGTCGGCGTAGTAGTTGACGATCATAACTCGGGTGTCGGGCAGCTGGACGTAGTAGGTTCCTGTCGTCTGAGGGCCCTGGCGGTTCTCCTGATGGCCATATTGGACGGGGTTGCTCAGAAGGTCGAAGGCGTCGACGGCATAGCTGAAGCTGTAGGCGGCAGGGGCTGGTGCCGTTGGGACGTCGTAGTTATATCCTTGAGGGGCGGCATGGCTGGTACTCACCACGAGGGCGGCGACGAAGGAAATGGAGGTGATCTGCCCGTGGAAGATGAGAAGTGAATTTTAACAAAATGTCTTTTGCAACAAACAGGGACGACAATGAAAGCGAATATCTAGATATGGGAAGTCATTGGCCTACTTGTATAAAGTTAAATCGAAAGCATGACATTTGCTCAGAAGAGAAACCATCCATAGACGTTCTAACCACTAGGTTGAGGAATTGAAAGGGGAGCAACTGGACCAAGTTTTGGAAGTAATTCCTTTCCCTCAGGATTTCCAGGTTTTCAGGTGAGAGGGAAATTCTTTATAAATATCTAATCTCACTGTTTGGCCAGCATACAATCAATTTTGGATATAGCAATAATTCATTCACTAAGAAATAATTAGCTTCACAATTTGGCCAATTTAATTTTTTCTTAAGAAATAGACAAATCCGCAAAGCGTACTTCGGTTGAACTTGTTCTATGAAAAAAGCGTAAATTGTCTAGAACTGGTTTTCCTTTCGCCAATTGAGGGCAACTGGGCCAACTTCTATCTCATATACGTAGTCTGTTTTTTTTAACCACAGACTAAAAACAAACAAACAAAGAGTTGATGAATGTCTTAAAAGGGAAGAATCTGGATATCGTTAATGAACTACTTTTATCAATCTATTCCTTTTTAATCTTTTTTTTTTTCCTTTTGATTTTTTAGTGATGCCAAACTTACTATTAATTCTCCCCAGTGTATTAGATGAATTTTGAAACTAAAAGGAAAGTGTAAAGACATTTTTAAAAAATACCTCTCTTAAAATTTTGAACTTGAGAGAAATTGAAAGATATTTAAAAAGATACCTTAATTAAGATTTTGCATTTAGAAACGTAAAATATTTTAGAAATTTCATCACTTAAAATTTTGCAAAGAATATATTGAGATCAAAAAAAGATTTCTTTTATCCCGCATTGCAAATCCACAAAAAGTAATTCAAATTGAAAGTCATTGTAAAACCCAGATGAGAAAATGAATCGACCAACACCACTCTTGACTCGTCCAAATCAGCCATTTTCAAGAAAGCAGAAATTCACACAAAGGAGGAATTCGAGCCTTTGAAAAATGGTCTCCCCCTTTAGTCTCTGTTTACCTTCATGTCTGGGACGTGTCTGGGGCTTGACTGTGACCTGAGAGGGTATGGTCCCTTCTATATATACCATACGTCCATTCACCATCGCCTCAGCATCGCCATAAAGTAAGAGCATTCACGTCTTGTCGAAACTCTCTCTCTCTCTCTCTCTCTCTCTCTCTCTCTCTCTCTCTCTCTCTCTCTCTCTCTCTCTCTCTCTCTCTCATGAATAATTCACAATTTCATCACCTTTTATTAATATTAATATGGATCTTATTTTTGCTATTATATGAAAAAAGATTTTTACTGAAAAAAGAACATTTGTCAAAACAAGACATCAAGATTTAAAAAGGAAAGAAACGGAAAATTTTGGAAATAAAATAATTGATTTAATTAATTAAAGAGATTTTCAGAAAGATATTTCTTCTCCATTGAGATAATTACCATCAAGTATTAGCACACGAATTAGAAGTGACTTGAAGATATGAAAATATTGATCTTAAGTGTCACCTCAATTTTACAGTTGCCAGGCAATCTTTGATAATAATATTCAGTGCATAGTTCATTATTGGCCCACATTTAATTTACATACACATTCACGCACACGCACACACACACACACACACACACACATATATATACATATATATATATATATATATATATATATATATATATATATTTATATATATATATATATATATATATATATATATACATATATATATATGCATATATATATATATATAGCCTATATGTGTGTGTGTATATATATATATATATATATATATATATATATATATATATATATATATATATATATGTGTGTGTGTGTGTGTTTATTTGTGGATGTATGTATATTCACACACACACACACACACACACACACACATATATATATATATATATATATATATATATATATATATATATATATATATATATATATATACTAAAATGTATGGATCCCTGGTCTGGGCACTAACAAAATATATTATACGATTATGACTCCCAAAGTCTGGGCATTAAAAAATATACTACTCTATGGCTCGTGATTGGGAACCATTCATATAATATACAGTATATACTACAACTGGACAACTGGCAAGTTAATTAACTTCTCGAATTTCGAAATTACCTTGTTTGCTTTTACTTTAAAATTGTTACACTTTAAAACATTAATACCCGAATTCTGAGACCGTTGAATAACTCCCAGACAGCAATATATCAAACACTGAATATCCACACGTTTCTTAAGCACACCCAAAACTAAACTGGGTAGTAACTCTTACGTATTATTAACACTTATGTAACTCTCGCTGTGGTTCTTAACAGGAATCGAACTGAAATATGGTCCTAAATAGTGATGATTGGAATAATATACTCCTTACAAAAATAAACATATTCTATATAAATTACAATACTTTGAAAGAATTTACACAATGATAAATTAATTCAATGGAAAAAATAAAATCTGAACGAAACGTAGAATAAGACAAAAATGTTACGATCTGAAATTATATAACTTGACTTGATCTATTATATCTAAATAAATCTTAAGCTAAGAAAAGGGATGATACAATGAAAATAATACAAATGCTTGAAATAATTATGAAATAATACAATGTTTAAGTTTAACTTTCAATGAATAATAGTTAACCAGATCACTTTATAAACATATCCTGTTTACAGGGCCGTTTACAAAAAAACGTTATACAATACCAACACTCATCCTAGTACAATGAATTCAATATTCAACTTTTAGTCTTGCGTGACCCACGATTTGCTTTGGGGCACAGTCACTTAGGAGAGGACACATTAAAACGCGCTGAACACTTTCGAATACACTGGGTTACAGGCGTGAATGAGAGAAAGACGGGGGAAGGAGGCTATCTTATGGCTGCAGTTTTAACTTGACCTCTATGCATGTCTGTCTCTGACCCAATCTTGGGTCCATATATATGAAACTTGACGAATTCCAGAAGGTTCCAACTTGTTTGACAAGCGTTGGGGTTGTACCAAACGTCAAAGTTGCCAAATATTACTCTCCCACTCGCTATGTACGCTACGCCAGACGGCTCTCTCAGTCAGCTAGCTCCGCCTACCCATTGTCCCCGAAATAAAAAAAAGATAACATCCTCTCACCGGCTATTCTCGAAATTTCGAAAAAATGTGGTAAAGAACATTCCAAAGCACTTATCACTGAACATTCTCTCTCTAACGTGACACAATACATCATAAAATATAAATGAACAATATGTAAGTCCTTCTTCCTATATCGCATGAATCCTACAACACTTTCAAATAGACAAAGTAAGGCTTCATAGCAAACATACGTAAAATAAAAAGTTAATTCTTTAAAAAGAAAATACATAAATTACATATTTTAACTTGAATAAAAAGTGCAATGAAATTCACAATGAAAGTCTTACGTAATTTACATAAAATACTTATAATTGCATGAGAGGGGCTAATTTTACGGGCTGGGTATCATCTCTCCAATGCACAAATGAAAACAATTTCTGAAATATAAATAATATTATCAATAATCTACGATATTTACTCTACACTAGACCAGCTTCGTAAGAATACACACACACACACACACACACATATATATATATATATATATATATATATATGTATATATATATATATATATATATATATCTATATATATATAAAGTATATATATATATATATATATAAATTATATATATATGTATATATATATATATATATATATATATATATATAATTTTATATATCTGGGTCTATACATACACCCACAAACATATTACTACTACTACTACTACTACTACTGCTACTACTACTAGCCGATTTACAAAAATGATTGAAAAACCCGAATGCTCCAAACCTATATATACTATATATACCAATTTTCATGTTGCTAAGCCTTATTTACTGTAATGATCAAGAAATCTTCTTATCCCATTATTTCCGAATAGATCTTATTTATAATCTAAGCCTTGAAATCCGAAGAGAAAAGAAGGGATAAACTATTACTCGATAAGACATTCATGTATGTAAGTAAATGTGTATTTTCACGTCTTATTTGTGACAAACTATTGAGCAAAAAAGTCTACACTCATAGGCATCAATTTCTCTTTATCAAATACATTAAAGAAATTTTTCAAACGAGAGACTTGGAATACGTCTAAACAAATTCTCCTACAGGATTAATAATCCTGTTCTCCTCCTTTAGTGGAATTCGAACCCTCGCTACTTATATAACTCGTCACCTCTCCACCTTCGTCTGGATATATTTGTTTTGTCATAAAATTAATTTTCTTGACAAAATCGAGTCATAAAAAGGGGATAATTCTCCGTGAAAACAAGAATTGAATTCATGATGCGACTTTCATATTTTACATGGAGATCAGAAGTAAATAGAAGATTTTTTTTTTCATTTGTAATAAAAATTTATTCAATCAGTAACAAAAACAAAACAATATTTGTAGAAAAGATAAAAAAACATTCAACAACAATATTGCCAACTCGCACAGAAGGTTCTTCGTCTTTGGGAAATGAGTAAGATTTGGCACCTGGAAAGTGTAACCACTTCCTCTTTGCTCGATAACATTCCACTGAGATTGTTGGTCCTTTTTGGAACATTTGACCGGAGAGAAATGAAGAAATGAGAGATAACATAAAAAGGAAAAGATAAGTAGACTGGAAGATGATAATGTCATTAGAAGAAATCCCTCATTTTCCTGCTGGGGTGTTGTAGAGTTGTGAAGGGGTAGCTAAAGCTGCTTGTCCTCCCAAGGGAGTGTTGAACAGCTGGCTAGGGGCAGCAGGCTGAGGGTAGACGGCCTGTCCTTGGAAGCTGTAGGTCGGATGGAATCCTGTCTCGTCGGCGTAGTAGTTGACGATCATAACTCGGGTGTCGGGCAGCTGGACGTAGTAGGTTCCTGTCGTCTGAGGGCCCTGGCGGTTCTCCTGATGGCCATATTGGACGGGGTTGCTCAGAAGGTCGAAGGCGTCGACGGCATAGCTGAAGCTGTAGGCGGCAGGGGCGGGCGTCAATGGGACGTCGTAGTTATATCCTTGAGGGGCGGCATGGCAGGTGCTCACTAGGAGGGCGGCGACGAAGGAAATGGCGGTGATCTGCCCGTGGAAGACGAGATGTGAATTTTCAAAAAAAAAAAAAAAAAAAAAAAAAAATTTCTTTAGCAAGAAACAGGAATAACAATAAAATCAAGTAACTATAAATGCGAAATCAATAGGCCTATTTGTGTAGTTAGATTGAAAGCATGACATTTGCTAAGAAGCGAATCCATTAAGAGAATTTCTATGCACTGACTTGATGCCAATTGAGAGAAGATGAACGAAGAGGACTAAGTTTTGGAAATGATTTCTTTCGGTCAGAAGTTCAAGGCTTTCAGTTTGGGCAGCATACAGTCAGGGGCCCAACAAAAGATGGGGCCTATGTAACACTTTTCTTATTTAGTGTTAAATTTGAAAACTATAGAGAACATGAAATATACTGGATGGGTCCTTGGAACATGTGGAGGGGCCTAAAGAGACTCGAAGCCTAGCATTTCATAGTCTAAGCTAGATATAGAAATTGTTCATTTATTACGAAATACTTAGCTTCAAAAGTTGGTCGAATTTACAAAAGTTTTAGAAATACCTAAATCCTTAAGACCTACTCTGATTGAACTGGTTCTATTTCAAAAGGGTAACATGTCTGAAACTGGTTTTTTTTTTTTCACCAATTGACGGCAACTGGGGCCAACTTCTATCTCATATGCGTAGTCCGTTTCTTTAACCAGAGACTAAAAACAAAATGCTGGTTATTGTTACTAACCCAGAGTTGATGAATGTCTTAAATGAAAAGAATCTGGATATCGTTAATGAACCACTATTAATAATCTATTCCTTTTTAA
Source organism: Palaemon carinicauda (assembly GCF_036898095.1). Taxonomy (NCBI): domain Eukaryota; kingdom Metazoa; phylum Arthropoda; class Malacostraca; order Decapoda; family Palaemonidae; genus Palaemon; species Palaemon carinicauda. Next base: position 67,444,976 of record NC_090746.1, on the reverse strand, counting down.
TCTTTTCTTCTTTAGATTTTGTAGTGGTGCCAAACGTACTGTTAATTCTTCCCAGGGAATTAGATGAATTTTGAAAATAAAAAGAAAGCGTAAAGGCATTTGTAAAAATACCTCACTTAGAATTTGGAACTTGAAAGATGAAGTAAGATATTAAAGAAATACTTCATATAAGATTTTGTATTTTGAAACTTGAAAAAAATAGTAAAGTATAAAATATAGAAAAAAATTATATCACTTAAAATTTTGTAAAGAAGATTCTAAGATCAAAAGAGGATTTAGCCTATTGCAAATCAACGAACGAAACTCAAATTGAAAGTCACTGTATAACCCAGATGAAAAAAAATGAATCGACCAAGACAATGATAATTTTAGTAATCTTAATAATAATAATCATTTAGATAATAATAATCCTTTTAATAATTTCAAAAATGATAACCATTTAATAATGATAATAATAATTTCAATTATTTTAGTAATAATAATCATTTTAATGATAATAAAAAAATAATTTTAATACTCTTAATAATAATACTCGTAAAAGCAGATATTCACAGAAAGAAGGAATTCGAGTTTTGCAAAATGGTCTCCACATTTAGTCTCTGCTTACCTTCATGTCTGGGACGTGTTTGGGGCTTGACTGTGACCTGAGAGGGTATGGTCCCTTCTATATATACCAACGTCCATTCACCATCGCCTCGGCAAGGCCATAAAGTAAGAACATTCACGTCTTGTCGAATCTCTCTCTCTCTCTCTCTCTCTCTCTCTCTCTCTCTCTCTCTCTCTCTACTAAGCACGTAAGCTTGAAATGAATCTGTGTTGGAGTGGATGACCTTTGATATTCCAACATCATTATGGTTATTTTTGTTGTTGTTGTTGTCACTCTTCTAAATGGTAAAACGTTCATACGATACATGTTTGAAAAGTCACTATTATATAAAGCAAACTTTAAAAGAAGACCCGTTTAACTTGCAAAGCAAGCCTTAAAAGAACAGACCCATTGTGTATAAAACAGACGAGGAAACAAAAAATGAATAACAAGGAAAGTACCTGGAAAAAAATTTATATATATATATACTTCGTAATCAACATTCCAAGTTAGGAAAATATTTGACGACTACTTTCCAATTTCTTGGTATAGGTAGTAGGTTGACCAGGGCACCAGCCACCCGTTGAGATACTACCGCTAGAGAGTTATGGGGTCCTTTGACTGGCCAAACAGTACTATATTGCATCCTTCTCTCTGGTTATGATCCATTTTCCCTTTGCATACATATACACAGAATAGTTTGGCCTATTTCTTATTTCTTATACTCCTCTGTCCTCATACACCTGACAAACACTGAGATTACCAAACAAATTTTCTTCTCTCAATGGGTTAACTATTGCACTGTAATTATTCCGTGGCTACTTTCCCCTTGGTAAGGGTAGAAGAGACTCTTTAGCTATGGTAAGCAGCTCTTCTAGGAGAAGGACATTCCAAAATCAAACCATTGTTCTCTTGTCTTGGGTAGTACCATAGCCTTTGTACCATGGTCTTCCCCTCTCTTGGATTAGAGTTCTCTTGCTTCAGGGTACACTCGGTCATACTATTTTATCTTATTTCTTTTCCTCTAGTTTTGTTAAAATATTTATAGTTTATTTAGGAAATATTTATTCTAATGTTGTTACTGTTCTGAAAATATTCTATTTTTCCTTGTTTCCTTTACTCACTGGGCTATTTTCCCTGTTGGAGCCCATGGGCTTATAGCATCCTGCTTTTCCAACTAAGGTTGTAGCTTGGCAAGTAATAATAATAATAATAACAATAATAGACACCATTTCCATTAGCAGTATATCCTCTTATTAACGTATACATGTATGTATATATACTTATTCTTACTGCAGGTATATGTATGTAAGTATATACGCATGAACTGACATACGCAAATACGTGGTTTCCAATATGTAAACGTGTATTACCAAGTGAAGCATACTGTCAGCATGAGTACAACTATCTATGCACATGTAATTCATTTATGTGTACAGAATGCGGATATGTGGTTCTTGATCAGAAGGATAAAAAGCAACGCATGTATTGGAAACTAAGACAGACAAAATAAGACGCTAATAAACAAATAAATAAGAATGTACGGAGAAATATTCTATAAAAAAAAACTCACAAACAACTATTGTCTGGAAACCATAGACTTATCTATTTTAATCAGCCCAAACCCCGTTTCGAAAGCCATTCTACAACAGACTACAAGTAGCTCTGCCCCATAAAAGAAAAAGGGACTACTTGCTCTCTGCGGTCCTGGAACACTTTCTGTTAGACTGGAAAAAGGCCGTGTCGCTCTTATGGCACACTCTCCATAAATCACTAGCTGGAGAGCCAAAAAAATTTCAATATTTCAAAGATGGACCACAAAGGCAGCCAATTTGAAAGTTTCGTAAAGCATTGGGACAAGTAGATCTTGTAATAATGAAGCCTGAACGCAACCCAACGGGAAATTGCTATCAAGAAGTAAAAAAAAAAATCACAATCACAATACGATAAAGTCCATAGTATTCAGTACCAACGTAAAAATTAAAGAAGACGGCTGAGACCATAGTAAGTGGCCGTGTCTTTATTAGAAGCCAAATATTGCTGATTCCTCCCCCGAACTTTAACGGCATGTTGCAAACGGCAATATGTCCCAAAGTATGTGAATAAGTATGTAAAAGTATTATAAACAGCCGGTGTTATTCACACATTCATACTGATTCGTAACGATTGATAATTGACAACTAGAAGGCATTCATCATCATCTCCTCCTACACCTATTGACGCCAAGGGTCTCGGTTAGATTTCCCCAGTCGTCTCTATCTTTAGATTTTAATTTAATACTTCTCCAACCATCATCTACTTCACGCTTGATAGTCCTCAGCCATGCAGGCCTGGGTCTCCCAACTCTTCTAGAGCCTTGTGGAGCCCAGTTGAAAGTTTGGTGAACTAATCTCTTGGGGAGTGTGAAGGCCATGCCTAAACCATCTCCATCTACCCCTCACAATGATCTCATCCACATATGGCACTCGGGTAATGTCTCTAATAGTTTCATTTTTCATCCTGTCCTGCCATTTAACTCCCAATATTCTTCTGAGGGCTTTGTTCTCAAATCTACAAAGTCTTTTGGATAGTGCTTCATTGACATACCACGTCTCATGTCCATAGAGTAACACCGATCTCATCAAACTGATACATAGCTTGATTTTTATATGTAATTTCAGGCAATTTGATATCCAAATTTGACTTAACCTGGCCATTATCTGAATTTTTTTGTTTTCAATCTTTCATTTAAGCTAAAATTCTAAAGATCCTGTATTAGAGATCATAGTTTGTAAATACTTAAATTATTCCACCTCATTACTCCTTTCTCATTCGTTGAAAACAACTCATTATAAATCATAAAGCCCACTTGTATCATGAAATGTAATTTGAAGAGAAAATGAACTAACAGGATAACCTTATCAACGACTTTTTTCCTATACTGATCTTACAGTATTATCAACAACCTTTTTTTAAAACTGAATTTGCAGCTCGAGTAAATACAGACAGCCTTATCATAAACGATCTTCTTTTTGAAAAATTAATTGACAGCATTACTACCGACCTTTTGGAAAAGAGGATTGGCTGAATTTCCACCAACAAGGAAAAATCTTAGATTTAACTGATCCGCTGAATACTTTTCGTATTAGAAAAAAATTGCAAACAAATTACTTAGTCATTTTAAAAGCGCCATGAATATTGTATATCATCGTCTAACAAATAACAATAAATGTCGCACAAACACTCGCTCAGAGAGGTGCAAAAGAACTTACATCATGATCGGACCCTTGTCAAGACCAAAAACACAAAAAAGTGGAAGTCCGTAAAAACTGGAAATGTCTCGATAGTTGAATATGGATATGAAACAAGAAAGGTGGCAATTAAACGTCGCTGAATGCAAATGAAAACTCTACAACAGACACCTGCATTGCCTTGTGCCAGGATAAAAACGCCAGAGAAAGTAGATTTTTTTTTTTTACAAATCTGTCGATAGATGGGCACTGCAATGCTGCAGATGTTTAAGTCATTCGTTTCTTTGGTTGCTGCAGTCTCACCATCCTTGTGAGCTATGGATGGAGGGTTTGGGGAAGCCTATAGGTCTATCGGTTGAGATATCAGCAGCCATTGCCTGGCCCTCCTTGGTCCTAGCTTGGGTGGAGAGGGGGCTTGGACGCTGATCATATGTATATATGGTCAGTCTCTAGGGCATTGTCCTGCTTGATAGGACAATGTCACTATCCCTTTCCACTGACATTCATGAGCGACCTTTAAGGCTTTAAAAGGCTTCCCTTATGGCCCGGAGATATGTGGTGATTATGAATATAATGATAATTACATTGAATCTGACTAGTATTTGAAAAGCTATTTCAAAGAGTAATGCAACCAGAAGTCATCTGGAATTTTTTTTTTAATACAGGTTGGGATTAATAATCTATTTGTTAAGATTTCGAGACTTTTGTTATATGTCATGTAGAACAGAATCAATTTGCATTTTGTGTTTGATTCACATCTATCATCTTTTGTACGGGATTTATTTCGAAAAGAATTAATCTCTTATTCACAGTGACAAAAAATCATAGTAATTCTCACACTTTCAAATTCGGTAGTTAGCCCAGGAGGAAATGAAATAAGGAAACGGATAGAATAGTGTGCCTGAGTGTAGTCTCAGGTAAGAGAACTCTAACCCAAGACAGTGAAAGACCATGGTACTGAGACTATGGCACTACCCAAGAGGCAAGACTAGAGAGCGCCAAACGCCTCATCCTAAGCTCAAAAGGTCGGTAAGGTGGTAAACTTAACTAGAAACTAGCCAGCTTAAGCTTGTCTTGAACTTACGTTCAAAAGATTGCCAGACAGGTACGTTTCCCACAATCCAGCGGTACTTTGTGTTCATTCTCTTCATAGAGAGAGAGAGAGAGAGAGAGAGAGAGAGAGAGAGAGAGAGAGAGAGAGAGAGAGAGAGAGAGAGAGAGAGAGAGTAGGGATGCGGGCTACTATATTTTAAACAGAATTAACTGGTTCCCACCAAGATTCTAAATCAGCAATTACTTTTTTGTCATCACCTGAACTACCAGGAATTACATTAGACTGATTTCTAGAGAAGAAGGATTAATAGGATATGCCAATCCAGTCCTCACCCTTTGTAGGCTATATGACATCCTTATTTGTCTCTGCCTATAATGTATCTATTGTGTTCGTAATGTTTTATTCATATCTTATTTCATTCATACATTCTTTAATCTTTATACATTTTACTTGTAGCCTATTGGAAACGTCCCTGCCTGGTAATCTATTGGACGGGAGTTCGAAATCCGCTCAAACTCTATAGTTTCTATAGTCCATTTCTTTTAGCGATGCATATTTGCACCGACTCGCGGCGGTGCCCTTTTAGCTCGGAAAAGTTTCCGGATCGCTGATTGGTTGGACAAGATAATTCTAACCAATCAGCGATCAGGAAACTTTTCCGAGCTAAAGGGGCACCGCCGCGGGTCGGTGCAAATATGCATCGCTAAAAGAAATGGACTATAGTATTCAGCAACTTCACCATCAGCAGCAGGTCACTCATGAATGGCAGCGGCAAGGGACAGTTCAATGCCCTAGAGACTGACCATACTACCATTATCATTACTATCTAAGCTACAACCCTAGTTGGAAAAGCAGGATGCTAATAGCCCAATGGATCAAATAGGGAAAATAGCCCAGTGAGGAAAGACAATAAAGAAATAAATAAACTTCTAGAGAAGTTTAGATATATATACATATATGATCATCACCTAAACCCTCTCTCCACCAAAGCTAGGACCAGGGAGGACAAGGCTATGGGTGCTGATGGCTCGAAAGGTAGACCTATAGGCTTCCCATAACCCACATCCTTGGCTCACAAGGATAGTGAGGTTGCAGACACTACCAAAATCTATCGAGCTAGAGCGGATATCAAACCCCAGTCCAGCAGATCGCTAGGCAGGAACGTTTCCAATAGGCTACCACATCCCCCATTTCATGTAGGATACGTCATGATAAACCTACTCCAATATATTTAAGGATGGAAATCTCCTCCAACCTCGCCCCCCCCCCCCTCTCCCTCTGTATGTTAACTTACCCTGACCCCACCTCCTTAACATAACCTGACCGTGACTGTAGTATGCAGTTTCTTAATCATTCGGACGATTGACAAGCAAAATCCAACTGCAATTCTATCCACAATGTTTCTTAGTCCCCTCCTAAGTTTAGTACCACTCTGGGCAAGAGCCCG
>NC_090746.1:67426159-67433659 GCF_036898095.1 Palaemon carinicauda | reverse complement strand
TGCAAGCTGTTTATATTTTGTTAAATAAAGTTCATGACAAATGTAAACTATTATTCAATCCTATAGTAGTTGATGTGTCGACGGGATGTTGGTGGGAGTATATGAATATTACAGAAAGGAATATATAGAAGCTAAATATTTATAATCATCTACATTATTCAAAGACAATGTACTGTACAAGAATCAACGACTCTCTCAAGTTTAGACATTCTTGTATTGTGCAGTACAGTGAAGACTACCATAAAATTATCTAGTGCTCTCTCTCTCTCTCTCTCTCTCTCTCTCTCTCTCTCTCTCTCTCTCTCGTTATGAATAATTATTAGAAAACCACGAAAATTCAATGTAAGATTCACATCCAACTTTTCAAAGATGCAAAACTTCATATCAGTCACAAATTTTTCACAATAAACAATTATCAGGAATTCTTGCGTATTTCTACTGAAACAACTATGCTGTGGAATCAGACAAAAAGAAAATATATCAGTTTTGACAACAATTTTTCAATCGTTTCAAATTTATTCTATTTTCTTATTCTTATTACTCAAACACCTATAGAACTGTATAGCCATCTCATGTTCCATGACCTAATATTTGGATTTCAATAAATCTCACCCTCAATTTGGGTCATAAGACCCAGCGCTGAGGCTTAGGAGGCCATTCAGAGGTATTATAGAAGCCTTGAAATTGGGTTCCCTACGTAACAGATTTTTTTATTAGTTAATAGTGTACGCGACCCATCTGAAATGACGGCTAAATATCTAGATAGATATGCACACGCACCTTTCTCAACAGGGTATGACTACTCCCTCTCCCATATATCGATGGACGGTGAGAGCTGAGCGTGACCCGATATATATAATGTATATATATATATATATATATATATATATATATATATATATATATGTATATCCAGGCGCTTACTTTTCATTACATAGAAAAAACAATATTTTGAAAACTTAATTCACTAAATAAAGTAGAAAGACAAAAAAATGAAAAAATATAGCGATTGTTTCCATCATTGTTTATCTATGAGAGAGAGAGAGAGAGAGAGAGAGAGAGAGAGAGAGAGAGAAGAGAGAGAGAGGGAGAGAGAGATAAGTAGGGATGCGGGCTACTATATTTTAAACAGAATTAACTGGTTCCCACCAAGATTCTAAATCAGCAGTTACTTTTTTGTCATCACCTGAACTACCAGGAATTACATTAGACTGATTTCTAGAGACGAAGGATTAATAGGATATGCCAATCCAGCCCTCACCCTTTGTAGGCTATATGAGATCCTTATTTGTCTCTGCCTATAATGTATCTATTGTGTTCGTAATGTTTTATTCATATCTTATTTCACTCATACATTCTTTAATCTTTATACATTTTACTGGTAGCCTATTGGAAACGTCCCTGCCTGGTAATCTGTTGGACGGGAGTTCGAAATCCGCTCAAAATCTAGTTTCTCGTATTCAGCAAGGTCATCATCAGCAGCAGGTCACTCATGAATGGCAGCGGCAAGGGACAGGACAATGCCCTAGAGACTGACCATACTACCATTATCATTACTATCTAAGCTACAACCCTAGTTGGAAAAGCAGGATGCTAATAGCCCAAGGGATCAAACAGGGAAAATAGCCCAGTGAGGAAAGACAATAAAGAAATAAATAAACTTCTAGAGAAGTTTGTATATATATACATATATGATCATCACCTACGCCCTCTCTCCACCCAAGCTAGGACCAAGGAGGACAAGGCTATGGGTGCTGATGGCTCAAAAGGTAGACTACCACATCCCCCATTTCATGTAGGATACGTCATGATAAACCTACTCCAATATATTTAAGGATGGAAATCTCTTCCAACCTCGCCCCCCCCCCCTCTCTCTCTGTATGTTAACTTACCCTGACCCCACCTCCTTAACATAACCTGACCGTGACTGTAATATGCAGTTTCTTAATCATTCAGACGATTGACAAGCAAAATCCAACTGCAATCCTATCCACAATGTTTCTTAGTCCTTCTTAACTTCAGTACTGCTCTGGGCAAGAGCCCGTGCTGGCATTAGTCCTGATTGATCTAAACCAAACAGACCCCATCGGTGCTTCATGATGATGTTTTGTCTTCTGGAACGATGACCTTATTTAATCAGAAACAGAAAACAATGGAAGCTGATGACTTTTAGCGAAAGGATTCCAGATATAGCAAAAGGTAAAAGCTTCTGGGAATAGAATGTATTTCAGATACTGAAGCCAGACACCACAACCTCATCTCCCCTTCAGATTTTTTTTTTTCCGGAGTGATGACTAAACGTTCTATCTCGAATCTTTTCAGGAAATTGATGTGCTTTCTTTCTCAAATCCATATTTTTTATTCTAATTCAACTATAACTCAACATTAAACTGCTAAGATTATAGATATAATTTTGACAACTAGTGCGACACAGATATGTATGTATATGTATATGTGTATGTGGACACGCAAGTTTGTGCATACCGTAAAAGGTAAGAGGAAAAAAACTAAGAAATGAAACTCATTACCACATAATAATCTCAACAAAGAGACGAGAAAGAGGAGATTGCACCTAACACATCATCGAGTGCCTCACGAGTTCGTTGGAATGAGACTTGCTGACACTGGCGACGAGTCTCTTGATTCGAAATTTGTTCTTTATGAAATTATAGCAACGTCGATTTAGGGAATTTAGGACATATAGCCCAGGTCTGGGTCCTAGGAGGTCATTCATAGTAAGGCGTAACTAGGGGAAAGAAACCCACAAGGTGCTATTATCAAGTCAATTAGTGTACACGACCCGTCAATAATGACGTACAAATATTTAAATAGAAATGCACGCACACGTATATAAACAGATTAATCCTTCTTTCGCTTTCCTAACTACCTCTCGCGGTAACCGCCTCTCACCAGGGTATGAATACTTCCTCTTCCCTCTACTCGAGGGATGGGGATAGACAAAATAGTCGTATGTTTTGCAATGCCACTCAGCGTGACAGGAAATATATATATGTATATATATATACATATATATATATATGTATGTGTGTATATATATGTATATGTATATATATATAAATACACACACACACACATATATATATACACATATATATATTTATATATATATATATATATATATATCATATATTCTATATATATGTGTGTGTGTATATATATATATATATATATATATCCAGACACTTTTTCTTGTCCATGTAAGGGAGATGTTAAGTGAGGTTGGAAGAAAGGAACCAGGGTGGATGCAAAACCCTTGAAGAAATGTATACAGTTCACAAATAGAGGCAAACTGCCAGCATTACCCTCCAAGGGAGAACTTTCATATGATGAAAGAAAAAAAATCCAGATCATTAAATATAAAATTCAAAATCAGGTTTAGTGGCATGGGGCTAGAAGACATGGATCAAAAACAGACCCTGCAAACAGGATCCCAGTGCCCTATCACTGAGTTGCCGGAACGGGGATCTAATATACCGACTTGTTGATTCTCAGAAAATTTTCACTGAAGGAATGCCAAATGGAATACGATATGAGGTGACAGACAGACAGACATTTATTTGTTTATTTACTATTATTTATGATTATGTTTCAGGCAGTTCAGCCCATCGGGACTACGGTCTACCTCAAAGCCAAAGCAAAGTCCTTCAAAAAGAAGGCAACCTTGCTTACCCCATACAAATGGGAAAAAGCACGTTACTAGAAGAAGATGATTATATATTATCTATTATTATTTTCGATTATTATTATTATTATGGTTTTTGGGTTGAAAAGAAATGTAAAAGATGAATTAGAGAGAGAGAGAGAGAGAGAGAGAGAGAGAGAGAGAGAGAGAGAGATCAGAAATTATTCATTGAATGAGATATATTTACGTAGGTAACCTAACATACCTAAAATGAATAGTCATCTCAATTTGATACTTATTAACATAAGGAACTAAAATTGGAAGTCTATCACAATTTTCATTTATTTTTTGGATGGATGATAGAATAAAAATACTTTTATCGCTACATTTTTAATGTTTTTTGGTGAGATGAAAAACTCAAAATGCAATGCTCCTTCCAGTAATCAACTCTCTCTCTCTCTCTCTCTCTCTCTCTCTCTCTCTCTCTCTCTCTCTAGGGTACTAATTTTTGGTCCACCCAATATACGGAATGAAGTTCGGCTTAAAAAAAGGAGTCCTATCAAACTATTGAATGGGAAAGGGACTGATCGATGGGTCTATGGAGACCCCGTAGGTGTATATATAAGGTTGACACTCTACACTTTCCATACACATTCAGTCTCCAGCCGTCTCCCAGCCATGAAGGTAAGACTTCATTTGCCATTCATTGTCTTTATCGTCCGTTTGGTTAATCTCCACTAGGTCAGCAATGGGAAATTCAAATTTGGAGTAAGAGCCCGTGCAGCCATGTCACCTGATTCAACTGAAAACAACAGAATAATATCTTGAATTATGATTTTCAATCACCATGTGTCATTCCAAAGTTTCGTGACTTTTTATTTCCAATGTCTTCGTTATGTGTCAATTACTTTCGCTTTTTCACTAACTTTAAATCTTGGTTAATTACTTTGAAACTTGTTCCAAAAACCTTTTGAGTTTCAAGACTTATTCAAAGTTTTAGCATCTTAGATCCAAAATAATATGGTCTGTATTAGTTATTGTAATGCTTATATACTTACATAATGATTATATGAATATATGTGGTTATATTAGCTATACACATTTACGCACACACAAACACACAGACACATACACACTCACTCACACGCACATATATGTATATATATATATATATATATATATATAGATATATATATATATATATATGTGTGTGTGTGTGGGTGTGTGTTTATATATAGTATACCTATACATATACATATATATATATATATATATATACATATACATTTACTTATACATACATACACATACACACACATATATATATTATATATATATATATATATATATGTCTGTGTGCGTGTGTATTTATGTATGTATATATATATATATATATATACACGTGTGTGTCTGTGTGTGAGTACTTAGTCACTAACACAAAACGTTTAATTTTCGAACATTAAGTCATAAACAGCTTTTTTTTAAATGCTGAATTATCTACTTTTAGCATGAATATCCAAATTGCTTCTAACCAGACCTAGATTCGAGCCTATACCTCTGAATGAAAACACATCCAGACAGTGACTCTGCCAATTAGGCTATCAAGAGAGATACATTCTTATCTTGGATTCTCTAAATACTCAGGAAAAATTCGGGTCCTATATAAAATCAAAAGATGACAGTTACCTAACAAATATTTTTACAAAATCTTTATTCACAAACATTTATAAACATTGCAGAGTTTATAACTTTCGGTGCATTTACCTCTAATTTTCTTAGTCGTGACCATTTCAACAAAAGCATGATTTATATTTTCTCGTATATTCTAACTTCCTTATTCACGCAAAATTCTGTTTTAGCTCCAGTCTATTAAATTCATTTACCTTTAATTTGATTTTCATTTACAACTAATTTCATTATTCCATTGCCTTTATTTTAGCGGTATTATTAATTTCGGCTGTTTCATTCTTTTATCTTTATTTTGTTTTTCACTTGACCATGAGTATGTATTTCGTACTATTCGTACCCAAGAAGAATAATAGTTTCCCTTTTCAACCTTTTCTTAATAAGGTTATATGCTTAGAAAAGACTGATATTATGGTGAAGCTTTCTACAGAACAATTTCGTTCTGGTAATTTTCTTAACATTTACTTTAATTAAGAAATTCTAAGCCATTTTCATATTAGCAAACTATTGAGTATCAATCTAATTCTGGTGAAAGTTACTATATCTTAACTTTGTTCATTCCGAAAAATTCTAATGTATAAAACCTGATCTAGAAATGGTAATAAAAAAAATTCCCTTCACACAGATTGCCGTTACAACCTTCGCCGTTCTTATCGGCATTGCTGTCAGGACAGGCTATGGCGCCCCACAGGAACCGGGTTATAACTACGCTACACCAACGACCTCAGTCTCTCCCTCCTACAGCTACAGCTACGTTGTAGATGAAATTGACAATGCAAGGCAGCCTGTAAAGTATGGTCATCAGGAGAGCAGCAATGGTGCCCAAACGGAAGGGACGTACTACGTCCATCTGCCTGATGGTCGTGTGATGACTGTTAATTATTACGCTGACGAAACGGGATTCCATCCTACTTATTCCTTCCAAGGGCAGGCTGCTTATCCTGCAACGCCTCAACAACTCTACAATCCCCCAAGAGGAAGACAGGCTGTTTTGGCAGCACCACAACAAGTGTTTACTCGAAGTGTTACTACACATAGAATCTTGGCTGAACCACAGCAATTGCGCAGCCCTCCTGCTTTCGTTCAAGAAGTATTGGCACAACCACAAGAGCTGTTTACTTCTCCAGTTTCTGCACAAGCAGTATTAGCAGCACCAAGACAGCAGCACAGACTTCCTACAGCTACACAGGTAGTCTTAGCGGCACCACAGCAATTGCGCAGCCCTCCTGCTTTCGTTCAAGAAGTATTGGCACAACCACAAGAGCTGTTTACTTCTCCAGTTTCTGCACAAGCAGTATTAGCAGCACCAAGACAGCAGCACAGACTTCCTACAGCTACACAGGTAGTCTTAGCGGCACCACAGATACAATACAGGATTCCTGCAGTTTTGGCATAACCCTCCAAGTTGCACAATACTCTCAGGGGAAAGCAGATTTGCCCAATTTGTTGTTAAATGGCGTGATTCTTCAAGAATCGACGGTATATAAGCACTTACTTTAACCTCTTACCCTTCTCTCATTGTGACATATGATCATGTGAGTTCTTTGCTAGGCCTCCTTCATTTTCTTAGGCCTTTATAACTGCCACACGCCGGTCGTTGGCGTCGTTCTTTTGTTATTTCAGTTGATTTTTTCTACATTTTTATACCTGCAAGCTGTTTATATTTTGTTAAATAAAGTTCATGACAAATGTAAACTATTATTCAATCCTATAGTAGTTGATGTGTCGACGGGATGTTGGTGGGAGTATATGAATATTACAGAAAGGAATATATAGAAGCTAAATATTTATAATCCTCTAGATTATTCAAAGACAATGTACTGTACAAGAATCAACGACTCTCTCAAGTTTAGACATTCTTGTATTGTGCAGTACAGTGAAGACTACCATAAAATTATCTAGTGCTCTCTCTCTCTCTCTCTCTCTCTCTCTCTCTCTCTCTCTCTCTCTCTCTCGTTATGAATAATTATTAGAAAACCACGAAAATTCAATGTAAGATTCACACCCAACTTTTCAAATATGCAAAACTACATATCAGTCACAAATTTTTCACAATAAACAATTATCAGGCAATCTTCGTATTTCTACTGAAACAACTATGCTGTGGAATCAGACAAAAAGAAAATGTATCAGTTTTGACATCAATTTTTCAATCGTTTCAAATTTATTCT
>NC_090746.1:67403659-67421159 GCF_036898095.1 Palaemon carinicauda | reverse complement strand
CTGACACTAATCTAGCTGTCCGAGGATTTACCTGGTGAGACATCAGTCTCTTTACCAGCGAGTTTTACCAGATTTCCCCGGGCCACCACGTGACACAATTGGTAGTAATTCATTCAAATTACCCCTAATGAATCAATATGGATAAATATCAACACAACATCGTGTTCAAATAGAAATAAATTTCTACCTCATACTTGGGATCGAACGCTAGCCCCTTCTAATGAAAGGCCAGGTCGAAACCAACCATGCCACGAGAGCCCATAAAAGGAAATCTGAACCTGACACTAATCTAGCTGTCCGAGGATTTACCTGGTGAGACATCAGTCTCTTTACCAGCGAGTTTTACCAGATTTCCCCGGGCCACCACGTGACACAATTGGTAGTAATTCATTCAAATTACCCCTAATGAGTCAATATGGATAAATATCAACACAACATCGTGTTCAAATAGAAATAAATTTCTACCTCATACTTGGGATCGAACGCTAGCCCCTTCTAATGAAAGGCCAGGTCGAAACCAACCATGCTGGTAAAGAGACTGATGTCTCACCAGGTAAATCCTCGGACAGCTAGATTAGTGTCAGGTTCAGATTTCCTTTTATGGGCTCTCGTGGCATGGTTGGTTTCGACCTGGCCTTTCATTAGAAGGGGCTAGCGTTCGATCCCAAGTATGAGGTTGAAAATTATATATATATATATATATATATATATATATATATATATATATATATATATATATACATATATATATATATATATATATATATATATATATATATATATATATACACGTGTGTGTCTGTGTGTGAGTACTTAGTCACTAACAAACAGCGTTTAATTTTCGAATATTAAGTCATAAACAGCTTTTTTTTAAATGCTGAATTATCTACTTTTAGCATGAATATCCAAATTGCTTCTAACCAGACCTAGATTCGAGCCTATACCTCTGAATGAAAACCCATCCAGACAGTGACTCTACCAATTAGGCTATCAAGAGAGATACATTCTTATCTTGGATTCTCTAAATACCCAGGAAAAGTTTGGGTTCTACATAAAATCAAAAGACGACAGTTACCTAACAAATATTTTTACAAAATCTTTATTCACAAACATTTCTAAACATTGCAGAGTTTATAACTTCGGTGCATTTACGGCTGATTTTCACAGTCGTAATTATTTCAACAAAAGCTTGATTTATATTTTCTCGTATATTCTAACTTCTTGATTCACGCAAAATTCTGTTTTAGCGCCTGTCTATTAAATTCATTTACCTTTAATAACTTTCTACTAAGAACAGAGAAAATATATTCTATTTATATTCCTTATAGCCAAATCTTTGAAAAGAATAACATAGAAATTCTATTTCAAACCAACACCTTTATTTCTCGTATCAGCAAAACTTAAAAAGTGACGATCCAGGGCATAACTTAAAGCTAGTAACCAATAAAAATTATAAGAATAGAGTAATCTTTCATTGAATTTTGAATAAAAACCGATGAAGCAACAATACAACGAAAAAAAAAAGAGAAGATCGAATCACAGGCGTAACTCTCCATCACTGTTTATCGCATATGTATGTTTGTCTGTTTTCTCTAAAAGGTCACGCTTAGAGAAACGCCAAACATCCGGAAAAACACGTTTCAGGTGTAAAGGTGTCTTTAGCCACAGATCCCCGCCCCCGACGAACCTGTTGTCAATCGCTAATGGAAACAGAGAATTGCTAGAATAAGTGAAATACGTCGGGGCTGTAGGGCGAATCTCGGTTGCAAAATGTTGCAAAAACTGTAGCGTGAATTACTGCCGGGATTAAAGTTATATCATGAATGACGGAGACAAGGGACAGTGACAGTGTCCTAGGGACTAACCATATAGAATATGATCAGCGCCTAATTCACTCTCCATCAACATAAGATCAGGGAGGGCCAGGCAATGGCTGCTGATGACTCAGCAGATAAACTCTGTAGCCTCCCCCAAACACCCCATCCCTAGCTCGCAAAGATGGTGAGGTTGTAGACTCTACAAAGCACTATCGAGCTGGAGCGGGTCTCGAAACCCACTGATAAACAGAATGGTTAGTCTGCCATCTTAGTTATAGAATCCAAAATGGCAGCCGGTGCCCATTTTGATAAAGGTAGTTGGCAGCCATCTTGAAACTCATGAGGGTATGATCAATGCTCTCAAAAATGTGAAACGTATAAAATCAAAAGCTTTTTTTCTTTAGAAGTATCATCTATTTGATTTTCATTTCCAACTAATTTCATTATTCCATTGCCTTTATTTTAGCGGTATTATTAATTTCGGCTGTTTCATTCTTTTATCTTTATTTTGTTTTTCACTTGACCATGAGAATGTATTTCGTACTATTCGTACCCAAGAAGGATAATAGTTTCTCTTTTCAACCTTTTCTTAAAGTTTGGTGACTTTTGATAGCGCTATATGCTTAGAAAAGAGTGATATTATGGTGAAGCTTTCTACAGAACAATTTCGTTCTGGTAATTTTCTTAACATTTGCTTTAATTAAGAAATTCTAAGCCATTTTCACATTAGCAAACTATTCAGTATCAATCTAATTCTGGTGGAAGTTACCATATCTAAACTTTGTTCATTCCGAAAAATTCTAATGAATAAAACCTGATCTAGAAATGATAATAAAAAAAATTCCCTTCACACAGATTGCCGTTACAACCTTCGCCGTTCTTATCGGCATTGCTGTCAGGACAGGCTATGGCGCCCCACAGGAACCGGGTTATAACTACGCTACACCAACGACCTCAGTCTCTCCCTCCTACAGCTACAGCTACGTTGTAGATGAAATTGACAATGCAAGGCAGCCCGTAAAGTATGGTCATCAGGAGAGCAGCAATGGTGCCCAAACGGAAGGGACGTACTACGTCCATCTGCCTGATGGTCGTGTGATGACTGTTAATTATTACGCTGACGAAACGGGATTCCATCCTACTTATTCCTTCCAAGGGCAGGCTGCTTATCCTGCAACGCCTCAACAACTCTACAATCCCCCAAGAGGAAGACAGGCTGCTTTGGCAGCACCACAAGTGTTTACTCCAAGTGTTACTACACATAGAATCTTGGCTGAACCACAGCAACTGCGCAGCCCTCCTGCTTTCGTTCAAGAAGTATTGGCACAACCACAAGAGCTGTTTACTTCTCCAGTTTCTGCACAAGCAGTATTAGCAGCACCAAGACAGCAGCACAGACTTCCTACAGCTACACAGGTAGTCTTAGCGGCACCACAGATACAATACAGGATTCCTGCAGTTTTGGCATAACCCTCCAAGTTGCACAATACTCTCAGGGGAAAGCAGATTTGCCCAATTTGTTGTTAAATGGCGTGATTCTTCAAGAATCGACGGTATATAAGCACTTACTTTAGCCTCTTACCCTTCTCTCATTGTGACATATGATCATGTGAGTTCTTTGCTAGGCCTCCTTCATTTCCTTAGGCCTTTATAACTGCCACACGCCGGTCGTTGGCGTCGTTCTTTTGTTATTTCAGTTGATTTTTTCTACATTTTTATACCTGCAAGCTGTTTATATTTTGTTAAATAAAGTTCATGACAAATGTAAACTATTATTCAATCCTATAGTAGTTGATGTGTCGACGGGATGTTGGTGGGAGTATATGAATATTACAGAAAGGAATATATAGAAGCTAAATATTTATAATCCTCTAGATTATTCAAAGACAATGTACTGTACAAGAATCAACGACTCTCTCAAGTTTAGACATTCTTGTATTGTGCAGTACAGTGAAGACTACCATAAAATTATCTAGTGCTCTCTCTCTCTCTCTCTCTCTCTCTCTCTCTCTCTCTCTCTCTCTCTCTCTCTCTCTCTCTCTCTCTCGTTATGAATATGAATAATTATTAGAAAACCACGAAAATTCAATGTAAGATTCACACCCAACTTTTCAAATATGCAAAACTACATATCAGTCACAAATTTTTCACAATAAACAATTATCAGGCAATCTTGCGTATTTCTACTGAAACAACTATGCTGTGGAATCAGACAAAAAGAAAATATATCAGTTTTGACATCAAGTTTTCAATCGTTTCAAATTTATTCTATTTTCTTATTCTTATTACTCAAACACCTATAGAGCTGTATAGCCATCTCATGTTCCATGACCTAATATTTGGATTTCAACAAATCTCACCCTCAATTTGGGTCATAAGACCCAGCGCTGAGGCTTAGGAGGCCATTCAGAGGTATTATAGAAGCCTTGAAATTGGGTTCCCTTCATAACAGATTTTTTTATTAGTTAATAGTGTACGCGACCCATCTGAAATGACGGCTAAATATCTAGATAGATATGCACACACACCTTTCTCAACAGGGTATGACTACTCCCTCTCCCATATATCGATGGACGGTGAGAGCTGAGCGGGACCCGATATATATATATATATATATATATATATATATATATATATCCAGGCGCTTACTCTTCATTACATAGAAAAAAAATATTTTGAAAACTTAATTCACTAAATAAAGTAAAAAGACAAAAAATGAAAAAATATAGCGATTGTTTCCATCATTGTTTATCTATGGAAGAGTTTAATGAGAGAGAGAGAGAGAGAGAGAGAGAGAGAGAGAGAGAGAGAGAGAGAGAGTTATTTAGTATATAAATTACTTATCCTATTAAAAGTAAGAAACATACAAAATGAGTAGGGAATAGTAAATAAGCAAGACCCAGCAACAAATCAAACAAATAACACCAGAGTATTTCTCTCGCCATTAACAATCTCATTTAATCTGTCTATAACCTGTTACGGAGGCCTTTGGAGAAGTTGAGAACCCATATACTAGGGGAGGGAGGAGAGGGAGGGAGGGAGGGAGGGAGAGGAAGACAGGCAGAGAGAGAGAGAGAGAGAGAGAGAGAGAGAGAGAGAGAGAGAGAGATGGTAACCTTTTTACTGTGTAGGCTAATACGTATTTCAATAGTAATCCCAAGACCTACTCTACCTTTAGGTCTTGGGTATTGGGTAATCCCCTCTCTCTCTCTCTCTCTCTCTCTCTCTCTCTGTACTACACACACAAACCCACATTATACATTACATATATTCATTATAGAATACAGATACGGCAACCACCTTATTAGGGATCCAGATACTGTATCTTCATTAAAAGAAATATATATATATATATATATATATATATACATACATATATATATATATATATATATATATATATATATATATATATTAAAAGGCTTATTTATCCCTGAACGTGTGAATATGTAATGACCACTGCCCCATTACTGTACATTTGTCAACAATAGATGTAGAGCCCTATAGTTTCTCATTAACGTTGTTCAAGAATTCCATCCAATCCCATTCCTTCTATAACAATTTACACCTTCAAACCATTTCACCATTATAGGCATACATTGACAAATACGTCATATTGCACAATGCGGTGTCTTTATTTCTTTGCCTGTCTCAACTCGAACCTCCATTAAAAGCAGTTTATATTTTAGTCATCCAGGTGCAATTATTGTCATAGTTATAAGTATTGAATTATTATAATCATTATTACTATAGTGAATAGCAAAGATATATCCCTAGATGGAAAAGCAGAATTCAACAAGAACAAGGGCTGCAACAAGGAAAGTAGCCCAGTGAGGAAAGAAATAAGGGAACAGCAAACAAACTATATAGATAATGAATAATACATATGAATTAATCAAGGTCTGTAAAACCGTTAAAATAGATGCCATACATAAAATAAAAGATTTATGTCAGCTTATTCTGTTATTTCACAAGAACTATGAATTATTTCTACTCTGCTATCAAGCCTTGGCTCTGGAGGCGTCTTCCAGATCTTCATAAACTTTAAACTGAATAAGAATTGTTCATTGCCAGTCTATAGTGTCAACCGGATTGAATATATATATATATATATATATATATATATATATATATATATATATATATATATACATATACATATATATATATATATATATATATATATATATACTGTATATATATATATATATATATATATATATATATATATATATATATATATATATACTGTATATATATATATATATATATATATATACATGTGTGTGTGTGCATGTACATTTCAGACAGTCTAGATAAGTGTAGTATACCCAAAAGGTTTTAAAAATGTTCAATACAGAATGATGCCGTTGGCTAAGATTTATCATCAGTTCACAACCAGGATTAAAAAAAATATTCCTCGGGTTCTCTCAATAACCTAATTAAGTCTATTTATTATGTTTACCATAGTTCAGCCGGTTCGGATGACACTTTCTACAAAGCGAAAAGTTCAGAGCCCTCTTTGAGCTAAGGAATATCTCTTGCAATAGCCTCTGGACACAGATTTCCTGATATCACCGAAGTTCTGCTATCGACAGGACCTGTGAAGAATAAAGGATTACTGACAATTCCCAACTAAAGTAATAAAAAACCTCAACATTTTGTCTAGCATATGGATGTGTAGTTAAAAAAACTGGTACTACAAGTGACATTATCTAAGAGAAAGTACTATACTTACAGAGAAAGTATTAAACTAAAATGGCCGTACAAAATATTGTCCTAATTAGACAATATGTATGAATTGCTAAACTGCCAACATACTATATAAACCTATTTCAAAATTTTAATGAATATAAAGTTTGTTTTTCCTTAAACTATTGCAAAACTCACCTTTTACACGATACCAGTTCAGAAGCCACAGATAAAATGAAAGAATGTGCAAGACCCTTCTTAGCAAACGGTAGACTAGAAAGTCTACCGTAGGCCAAGAGGGGACAGCCTAACCATCCCTCTGACTTGGTGATTAAGCGATTGTAACTGGACCAGGAGTCGAAAGTATTCCGCTGAATTAAAACAAAACTAGTCATTGACATACTACTTAGCTATCAAGAAATATAAATTTTATATATATATATATATATATATATATATATATATATATATATATATATATATATACAGTATGTATATATATATATATATATATATATATATGTATGTATATATATGTATGTATATATATACATATGTATATGTATATATACATATATATATATATATATATATATATATATATATATATATACTGTATATATGTATATATGTATATATATACAGTATATATATATATATATATATATATATATATATATATGTATATATATATAAATATATATATATATATGTATATATATGTATATATATACATATGTATGTGTATATATATGTATATATATATATATATATATATATATATATATATATATATATTACCAAATACATCTCATATTTAGCTCCAAAACATACTGGCTGGTGTCTTTGCAGCTGCATCCAACCACAGTCAACTAATTACCAGGCTCTCGGAGGAATAAACGAGTCGTATCCAAGCCAGTCTGACAATTCTGCAGTTTTGATCAAATTTTTGGGGGGATGGAGTTGCGAGCCTCATGAATCAACTGAACCACTGGGACTTTTTGTATTTGCAGGAGTGAAAAGAACGAATTGCTCATTACATTATGTTCACAGAATAAAAATACTAATTATTGTAAGGTCATTATTGATAGCAGCAATAAAATTAATAACAACAACGATAATAATAATAAAAATAATAATAATAATAATAATAATAATAATAATAATAATAATAACTATTAAAATGATTGCGATACTATTAACAAAATACTAGTATAAATGACAATAGTAACGCTAGTAATAATAATAATAATGATAATAATAATAATAATAATAATAATAATAATAATAATGATAATAATAATAATAAGAGCTTAACAAAATTAGCAAACTTAATCATTCAAAGTAGTATAAAGCAAAATTATTAACACAAACATAGAAAAAGAAATTTGGTATACACATATATACGATTAGAACACAGACACACATATATACATATACATATATGTATATATATATATATATATATATATATATATATATATATATATATATATATATATATATATCACTTTCAAAAACTCCAATAACAAGTAACAAATTTATAATGACTGGCATAGTACAGCACCTTTATTAAAGCAATAATGCTATTATGGCACGAATTCTCCATTAAATTATAAGTTTTCTTTTGCCTTACGCTAACACATTAATCATCTTATCTGATAATAGAGAGAACAAATAATCACTGTTATCAAACTGATTTTAGTATTAATTAAGAGAGCATTTTAAAGAGAGCGGTTGCATTATCTCGTGAATTCTAGTCTCATCGTGTATTTGAAATTTTCTTCTTCGTTAAAATATACTTAGTTTCTTCAACAATCCACCATTATCCCTGTTCATTTTCACCAGCTTCCTCTATAGAGGAATCGCCTCCAATTAAGAATATCTATTATTCTCAGTTCTTCAATCCTCAGTTTCCCGAAGTTTCTATGGATTTAACCGTGGCGTCGTGCACTGCACTGATGAAGGCTGCTCTCAGGCCAGCTTTCTCGAGCGCAGCTACGCCCTGGATGGTACAGCCTGCCGATAGAATTAAAAGGAAGTTAAATGCCATTGCTTTGATAAAGTTGAAAGGCTAATGTGATAAAGGAGCTTGAAATACACTTTAGGTGTTCAGTGCAAGCGGCAATGACTCAGCTTGGCCGGGAAGCAATTAGAAAAAGATGCATACATTCATACACACATATTAAAGGTATTGTATCTCAGTTGGCCCCAGTGATAAGAAAATTCAGAGATAAATCTTATCAAGTAGATGATTAATGTTTGTTCCCTTACTTACACTTATCCATACCTATCAAATACAACCGATATCGGTGACCGTAATCTTTGTGACGCGTCGGTCTATTTTCTAAATTAAAATAAGTATGAAATTTACGATATAAAGGCTAATGCGCGTATGATTATTTATATATAACAAGAAAGATGATATTTAAGTCCAGGTGAAAATGAAGTGAGTAGGCTTTTTAGTAATAGAAAAACTATTTGCGTTAAAGTTATTGAGAAACCTTCTGTGAGACTCACCTCCGGGAGAACAGACTTCGTCCTTCAGTTGCCCTGGATGTTTTCCAGTTTCCAGGACCATCTTGGCCGCACCCTGCAAACATGAGCGCCTATTAATAAACAAGAAATGTATATAAGGAAGCTTCAATGTATTAAACACTCTCTTCTTTCTTTCATTAAGTCTGCCTGGTGTTTATATATATATTTATATATATATATATATATATATATATATATATATGTATATATATATATATATATATATATATATATATATATATATATATATATATACATATATATATATACATATATATATATATATATATATATATATATATATACTTACTGTATATATATATATATATATATATATATATTTATATATATATATATATATATATATATATATATATATATATATTTATATACATATACATATATATATATATATATATATATATATATATATATATATATATATATAAAACTGGAAAAGATTGAGGCCTAACTTTTTTAAGATTATCGTCTGGAGATGTGGATGGCTTTGGCATTGAAATGCGTGATATAAAAACAATCATACAGTATATACCTAACCTTTTATAAGCTATAATAATGATAACAATAATAATTATAATAGTATTAATAATACAGAAGCACGCATGTACTACTGGCATGAAACTAATAATTCTACAATATCAAAGAATACCATCTCTCTCTCTCTCTCTCTCTCTCTCTCTCTCTCTCTCTCTCTCTCTCTCTCTCTCTCTCTCTCTCTCTCTCTCCAGCCAAGATATTTGCATATAAATCGCCTTGTCAAGAATAACATACTGAATAATTCAAGAGCTATTTGTCTCTTATCTCTCAACCATTGTAGATTCGCACTGCATTGTGTGTCTGAAAGTGAAGATTATCGGTCTAGCAATCGGTAAAAATGGAATGCTCATTCCACGCTCATTCACTCATTCTTCAGCTTTCATTCCAGTTCAACAATGAAGCCAGAGATGCACTGTTTCATTCTACTGTCACTTTTTTTCTAGATCCTAATCAGGAGCCTTCATTCTTGCAATTACGTTCGCGTGCTCTCTCTCTCTCTCTCTCTCTCTCTCTCTCTCTCTCTCTCTCTCTCTCTCTCTCTTACCATAACTGTTTGCGCTGCAAGCTTAAGAGCCAAGGGTCGGGGCAGCCCCATCCGTACACCACCATCAGCTAAGGCTTCGATGCTCAAGTAGACCTGCGAAAGAAACAATTGTCCAGAAGATGAAAAGGGCAGTGAATGACAGTACGTACATGGATGTAAATCATAATAATGATGAATTTCGTTATGATAGTGATGGTAGTACTGTAATGGCAAGTGTTATATGCATAAATAAGGACACTATTCAGTATGTTTGATTAAAACCAACTTTACAGTTTTAAAATCAAAATACCTATACATGAAAAAAAGAAATACAAAATGAAGTTAAGAACAATGCAGGCAAACAATCAAGCAAACAAACATGAGAACAAATAAATAAATAAAAAACTACACAAGTAATAACACTTAATTAAATTATATTCAAAACTACTATTGTATCTAACAGGCACAGTTTATAGCATAATAATCATATTCATTAACTCAACAAGATTACTTTTCATTGACAATCTACAGACTCTTCGAAATCCAGAGCATTGACTCTGATCTAGTAAGGAGCTATTCTAGAACACTCCAAAATCAAACTATTGTTCCCTATTATTGGGTCTTCCACTGTTTGGGATACCTTCAAGCAAGAGTTCTCTTGCTTGAGGGTACACTTAGGACCAATATTCTATGTTTCCTTATTTCTTTTCCTCGCTGGGCTGTTTTCCCTGTTGGAGCCCTTGGGCTTATAACATCCTGCGTTGCTTAGCTAGTAATAATGATAATGTACAAGACTTACGTAAGCTGGTCCAGCACCGCTCAGACCAGTCACCGCGTCCAGAAACCCTTCAGGAACTTCGTCCACTTCGCCTACGGCAGACAACAACCTGGTGGGGAAGAAATTGATGTTTGTATTAAAGAGAAAAGACATGTGAAAGATGTTGATTGTAAAATGTATATCTCCAATTTGATGTCAGATACTTGATCTTTCTAATCAAGTAGTTGAATCGGTAGAACTTCTGAAGTTCAAAGTTGCAGCGAATGTTTTTACTGTGAACACGCTGATATGAGTCTCTCATATTTAACGTTGTATCTAATCTTAAGATATCTTATATTCTTTATTCATTATTTCTCGCATAGTTTATCTATTTCCTTGTCTCCTCTCCTCACAGGGCTATTTTTTCCTTGGTAGAGCCCTAGGGCTTATCACATAATAATAATAATAATAATAATAATAATAATAATAATAATAATAATAATAATAATAATAATAATAAAGGAACTGTGTATCATTCTCGATTGATTGATAAATCTCTGTAGGCCTAGTTCTAGAGAAGTGTGGGGATGTGCAGTATACCAATATGAATTACTTACAGGCAAATTTTTATTTCTAATTTCCTAATAAAGGAATATTTAAATAAAGAATGTTATTTTTATCATTATTACCATTGTTATTACTATTGTTATTGTTATAAAGGAAATAATGTTGTGAAGATGTCGAATTGTCAATAAATTGCCCAGATAGACTATACATTACAAAAAATAAATGACTTTAGAAATACGATTAGCAGGCCTCTATAGTTAAAAATCTAGAAGTGAAAATTTTATCATTACTCGAATATTAGAATTATTATTTTCAGTGTTAAAAGTAATGATTTTCATATCAATATCAAGCTCTCATGTTCATTTAGAAAAATCTGAATGAGAGTGGATTAAGAATTACAAGCATAAAAAACACCAACTCAAATAAAGAAAATAAAATTTCTAAAATACAAAGAATACCAAAATGTTTACTTTAAAAAAAAATCTTTATATACCTCATTCTGGAAAAGTTTCCATTTAAAGATATCTTGAAGTGAACAAGAAAACTGATCCATTTGTTTCAAGAAGGAAATTCTTTTATATATGAGAGAACTGTTTTAATGTTGTTACTGTTCTTATAATATTTCATCTTAATTGTTCATTACTTCTCTTGTAGATTATTCATTTCCTTATTTCCTTTTCTCACTTGGTTATTTTCCCCTGCTGGAGGTCTTGGGCTTATAGCATCCTGCTTTTCCAACTAAATTTTAGGTTTTTAGTTTAGTTGATAATAATAATAATAATAATAATAATAATAATAATAATAATAATAATAATAATAACTAGATATATATCTACCGATACATCGACGTAGGACTAAATCAACAATCTCTGGGAGATCATTGTCTACCAACCATACGCCAACTATTAACGCTTAGAAACTTCAAAAGTTTAGAGGATCTGATGAGACTTAAGTAGAAAACGAGTCGTCAAAACCACATATTTAAAGATAAAAGAAAGATCTCACCTGCGTGTCGTCTGAGCATCTTCGTCGGTAGCGTGACTCCCTCTGCAGAAGACAGAAGCCCCAAGCTGTACTAACGCCGGGGTGTTGGGCATGATCCTTATAACTCTGCTATCAGGGGGCAAATTAGCTTCCATGGTGGCCAAGGTCACGCCCAAAGCTACAGACGTCAGAAGAGGTCGAGTTGGAGTCACACAGGACTGGAGGTCATGTAGGACCCTAGGGATGACCGATGGTTTCACAGCCATCACGACGACGTCGCTGGAGGAGGCGGCTTCCCTGTTGTTGTGAGTGGTCCCGCAGCCAATAGCCTGCAGGTTTAAAGGGGCTCGGGTGACAGATTGAAATTACTTATTCACTGTAAAAGGAAATATATATATTTCTTTCAAAATTTATCTAGAACGTTCTCATTTAAGGACCATCTTCAATGTTTAAAGGTCACTCATAAATGGCAGAAGTACTCAACACAATGCCAGAGCTAGCACTAGGGAATGCCAGGCAATGGCTGCTGATGATTCAGCAAGTAGACCTATAGGCTCCCCAACCACCATCCCTAGCTCACAAGAATGGTGATGTTGCAAACATTACTATAAACTACTGTATCTAGCTTAAGCGGGTATTGAACTCCTGTCCAGCAGATTACTAGACAGGTACATTTCCTAGAAGCTTAAAGTATGATAAGCAGAGCATTCACAAGGCACACTCGGTTTATTTTATAGGCCTATCTATGTTAAAAAGATCATCCGCCAGGCATCAGGAGTACATAGCTGAGGACTAGGAAGCGTGAAGTGAGAGATGATGAATGAAGAAGTATTGATTTAAAATCTCAAGATAGAGACGACTGGCGAAATCTGAGGCCCCTTGCGCCAAGGGCGTAGGAGGAGATGATGATCTATATTAGACTTAAAGTTAAGAAGTCTCTCTTATATATTCAAGAAATGTTTGCGTGTGAGACGTGTCGAGATGCTTATCAACAACCCTCCCCCCCTTCCTCGCAAACTTCCAATAGACTTGAATTATCATTAAGCTCTAAACCAACGATTGCCTGAAGGTACACGCAGACACACTACTCTTATCAGTTTATTGGCTTACTTCCTTTCCTTACTGGGCTATTTTTCGTGATGGAGCCTTTGAGCTTATAGCATCCTGCTTTTCCAACTAGGATTGTAGCTTAGCAAATAATAATAATAATAATAATAATAATAATAATAATAATAATAATAACTCACCGACATTTGATCCAATAGATGCTGGTCGACCTTCGGTGAAGAGACCACGATACCCTGGGGCTTGGTTACACCTGTCAATGTAAAGTTTAAATGTATTAGTATTTTCATGATTACTATCACTAATGTTTTTGTTGCTGTTGTTAGGTACGATAATGATAATTCTGAGAATACATAAGACCCAATTGCAGTGTATTTTATGTAAAATATCACTATCAGAGACATTTTGAGAGTGAATTGCATTCCACAGATAATATCAGGTTCCTATCTTGCTTCTGACTAACTAATCATATTAGATCATTTTGATGGCGCTTCCTTTATCTTGGTGCTATTGATGGTATTGACTAATTAAGGAAAAGCTCGACTACCCTATGTTATTTATATTTTTCATACGGAATCCCCTTCCTTAATATCTCTGATTGAGATCCCAGCAATGCGAGACTATATTGCGTGTCCCACACCGTGATGCAACCTGTAAATGCCTTGGAGCATGTGATGCCCTTCTTACAATATCCAATGCTGTACAGAAATCCCTTGATTGTGGTCAGGAAGTTCGTAGGATTGGCCTTGATTTTAGCGCTGCCTTTGACCGTGTTAATCATGAGGCCCTCATTTTCAAACTCAAATAGTTGGGATGGGTCTTTTCTTGGCATCATAATTGAATTTCTAAGTACAGTAATAGATTGCAAAGAGTTGCTGTTGATGGGTACCATAGTGAGTATAGAAATGTGGTGTTCCTCAGGTAATTGAATCGGTAGAACTTCAAAATTTAAAACTTACACCAAATGGTTTTATACTGAAGAGGCTGACTCAAGTCCTTTGTTATAGTTTATATATGAAAGGTCTGTTTGGATGTTACTGTTCTTGAAGTATTTTATTTTGATTGTTCATTACTTCTCATATAGTTTATTTCCTAATTTCCGTTTCTCACTGACCTATTTTTCCCAGTTGGAGCCCTTGGGCTTATAGCATCCTGCTTTTACAACTAGGGTTGCAGCTTAGCTGTTAATAATAATAATAATAATAATAATAATAATAATAATAATAATAATAATAATAATAATAATAATGATAATAATAAAAATAATAATAATATTAATAATGGCTCTTTTGTGTCTCGAATTCCTCCCAGTTTCTTGTGCGTAAAATAAATTCTACTCGTTTTAGCTTACTTCAATCAACCATGCTGATAAATCATTGACCAGAGATCTTAAAACAGCTTAGTTTCAATACTGAAGTATACCGAAAAGTCACCTAAACAAATCCTTATTACATTCATTTTATTTACATGAAGAAATTAATTCAATAAAGAGCTTATTGCATGATTTGATATACTTATTATTTACATGAAAAAAAAGATGAACAACTCAGGGGAAAAATTAACTTGCTCTTATCACAAAAAAAAAAATGAAGCAGTCATTTCGAGTCTGGAATATCAAACACATAAATTTAGATTCGATCTTAATTAAATCTCAAGTAATTGACTACATAAACAAAATGGGTAAATATGTCAAACGGTTGTACCCAGTAAATACATTTATCAATTGCAACATTTGCAATTTTCCTCAAGTATAAGACAACAAACACTTAAAACAATAATGTAATAAAAATATAAGATTTTAAAGGTCACTCATGAATGGCAGAGACATTGCCCCTTTCAATCAAGCTAGAACCACGGAGGGCCAGGCAATGGCTGCTGCTGACTCAGCAGGTACACCTATTAGCTCACCCAAAACCCACATCCCTACCTCACAAGGATGGGGGTATTGCACACGTTACAAGAAACTATCAAGTTTAAGCGGGTTTCGAAAACTATCAAAAAAAGCAAAACGCAAAATGGCAAAAAGAAGTTGGGCATTTCCTATGAAGTCGATACTAAATCTTATGGTATTTTGCATAATTCCGTCCCTATATGAATAACTTATGTGACCCCTACCCGGGGTTAGTGACCACCCCACCCCTTCCCCCACCTCGCACACCGTGTCGTACTAAATTTGAACAGTATCATCACAATCAACAATAATGATCTGTTTGTTACAAGATCAAACAGAAACTTGATAAAAATTGTTTTGGTAAAATATATCCATTCTTTCATTTCCTCATACAAATGGGCCAGGGGTCCTGATAAAGCTAAAGAGTCTGATAAAGCTTAAGAATATGGTAAAGCTTAAGAGTCTGGTAAAGCTTAAGAATCTAGTAAAGCTTAAGAGTCTGGTAAAGCTTCGGAATCTAGTAAACATTAAGATTCTGGTAAAGCTTAAGAATTTGGGAAAGCTTACAGGTCTGGTAAAGCTTAATAATCGTTATTTGTCATTATCAACATCTCTATTGTAATTATTATATTATTATATTATCATTATATTCTATTTTAAACATCTAATTAAACCTAAAATAATTTTAATCACAAACTAAACAATTTACTGAAACGAAAAAAAAACTAATTTGATTGAATCATCTAGACACTGCGTAGCAGAGAGAGAGAGAGAGAGAGAGAGAGAGAGAGAGAGAGAGAGAGAGAGAGAGAGAGAGAGAGAGAGAGATAGACGGGGTTGTTAGTCAAAAGGGGAGTGGCAGAGTAGGAAGAAGAAAAAAAAAGAAGATATGTTCTGAAGATATGATGACCTTGAAGGGATGCTAGACCCCCCACTCTCTCTCTCTCTCTCTCTCTCTCTCTCTCTCTCTCTCTCTCTCTCTCTCTCTCTCTCTCTCTCTCTCTCTCTCTCTCTCATTTTTTATTCGTTAAGCCTAACCTTAATAAGTAACGCAAGGAACCACGCAAAGACGAAAATACGAATAAGGCCTAAAATCATACAAATATTAACAGAGAGAGAGAGAGAGAGAGAGAGAGAGAGAGAGAGAGAGAGAGAGAGAGAGAGAGAGAGATTATAGCAGAAACTTGCTCTGATGATGGCTGGCCTTACAAATTTACTGGGTACAGAGAGAGAGAGAGAGAGAGAGAGAGAGAGAGAACGGCCTATCAGAAATCTTCCAGGAATCGCCACCAGTTCCAGCATAGCAGCAGCACCTTGGCGACTGCATCGCCAGAAAACTCGATCAATGAATTTCTACTTACCAGCAGCGATGAGGCCCTTTGCAAAAGCCTGAGCCATATTCCCCGCTCCGATGAAGCCTATTTTTAGGGTCGACATGATTGTTTGTTTTTCTGCCGTCGCAAGAGTTTAGGTCATTGAGAGCTCCGAGTTCGAGTCCCCTTGGATTTATTATCCTTAATGTGCTCGTTTGTTCATTTATTTATTTGTTTGATATTAATTCACATTATTTAACGTCACTTTAAGTTAAGAAATTGAGATTTCCTGAATGGAGATTTCAGACGTTTGTAACTGCTGTAATCTGCTCGTTTACTAGTTTTTCCTTGTAGCTTAGCCTTACAGATATCCATGAATATATAAATGTTTCAATAACATTCTTCTAATAGGGTTTAAGATCACTTGTTTTATTATTCTTGATAGCTCACCAAACTATTAAATCACTAAATTACACTCGTTTAAAAAGATAAGTTAATTCTATCCCCCCCAAATAATCTAATTTCTTTGATATATCAAAGACACGCCTCTCATCTTTCCACAATATCACTGTAGTATGACATCACCAAAAAATGAAACGAATGAAAATTATAATAACTTCCAGGATAATTTATCTATTATCCCCTGAGGTGGATAAGGCACAGTTGCAAAATTACTCGTCTTGTTTTAGAATTAGCTTATAGATTTAACTTAAATATTTTCGAGACACTTTTCACAGTTGTTAAAAGTTCCTTCCTTCGTGATGTAGCCTATTGGCTGGTGTGCGACGGTTTAGC
>NC_090746.1:67366159-67398659 GCF_036898095.1 Palaemon carinicauda | reverse complement strand
ACAACCCTAGATGGGAAAAAATAGGATACTATAATCCCAATGGCTCCGACAGGGAAAATAGCCCAGTGAGGAAAGGAAATAAGGAAACAGTGTACCCTCAAGAGAATGTAACCCAAGACAGTGGCATACCATGGTACAAATGCTATGGCAATACCTAAGACTAGAGAACAATGGTTTGATTATGAAGTGCCCTTCTCTTACCATAGATAAAGAGCTCTTCTTAACAAGAGATTATTCATGGAAAGAAAGAAGTAAGGTATCTTTTTACATACAGCAATTATGTAAATACCTTTACGAATTTGCACATGCAAAGAGAGAATGTATACATGGTAGCTAGTCGACTGCGACTGGTGGAATCTACGTTCTAGGTAACCCAGACGCATATGCAACTCATTATGGCGACCTCCTGCCCTCTCAGGGATAATCGAACATCCCATGGAAAAAAAAGGCCAAGTCTGAGGGACTTTGTCTAGAATATTTTTCCCGGAAAGTCTTGGGATCTCAGCCTGGTCATCGATTATCTATATTGATTTTTAAATTGTTATATAGGTTATGTTCAACGAACACACCCAGACCCAGGTGCACATTTAGGTACGCCCTAGAGTATCCTCCTTCAGCTGCTAACCGTGTTGTAGTCTTGGGTAGTGCCATAACGGCTCTACCATGGTCTTGCACTGTCGAGTTAGAGTTCTCTTGCTTGGGGGTACACGCAGGCATACTATTCTATCTGTTTCCATATTTCTTTTCCTCGTCGGGCTATTTTCCCTGCTGGAGCCCTTGGGCTTATATTATCAAGTACGGTTTCAGTGTAGCAAGTAATAATAAAAATACGTCATCATGAATTTGATCTCTTCTCTCTTCAATGACACTCCAGCTTGCATGTCACTTGAGTAAACATTTCTGCACTCGTTACATGTTGAAAAGTATTGCGAATTATTGACATTTTGTGCTTTGTAAATTTAAAAAATGAATGCGTTCCGTCAAGTTTTTCATAAGATTTTCTTTTATGGATGATATAACACGCAAATGTTAAATTCTTACCTATATTTGACATCTATTACAACCCACTGATATCTGGAAACCTTCCTCAGATCTCTCAATGTATGGTTACATTTTGAGAAAAGGAGCATAGTTATACAATGAGATTCTTATAACATACTGTCCGGCATTAAGAGTTGGGCTGAAATATGGGCATGAGCAAAAAATTGAAAATAATGGTTGATGTATAGTCCAAAAATAATACACAACATTCAAGAGTTTTATTCCAGCTATGACCAAATTGTGGAATAATCTTTTTATTATTAGGAAGTTGAATTGTTGGAACTTCAAAAGTTTAAACTTGGTGCTAATGGTTTTATTTTGAATGGGGTCTTTATAGTTTATACATGAAAGATCTATTTTTATGTTGTTTCAGTTCTTAAAATATTTAATGCTAAGTGTTTATTGTTTGAATGGTTCCCTTGTAATTTATTTATTTCTTTATTTCCTTTCCTCACTGGGCTATTTTCCCCTGTTGGAGCCCTTGGGTCTACTGCATCCTGCTTTTTTTGCAACTAGGGCTGTAGTTTGGATAATAATAATAATAATAATAATAATAAAAATAATAATAATAATAATAATAATAATAATAATAATAATAATAATAATCGTGTCTTTGCGGCTTTGAATTAGCAGTGAACGGAACCATGAAGTTGATTTTTAGGGCTTGTTCACTACGTAAATTAACGTAACTGTATTGACAGTCGAAGTAACTCCGCTTAATTGTTATTGACTGTTTGTTGATTGTTAGTCGAAATTTATTGGTGAGTTCATTACTTAAATGTAAGGAAATGTTTAATGGATCTAATTTTAGGTACTTGAGCTAATTTCAATTAACACTGTATTACTTCACAGTTTTAAGGGGATGGTAGCCCAAATCGCTGTCTACCGGTATACGGGTTCAGTCATTGACCCTTGGCCCCCGGGTTATCCTTAGTCTGAATTTTTTAGACTACGACCACTTTTAGAAAATAAGGCCAATTTTCACTTTGAGACTTAGGCCACTTGGGGTGTATGTATGATAGCGGCCACCTATATGTACTATTACGTCTAACTTACAATACGGCAGTGTAAGGGGGGGTCGCGGCGGGGGGAGGGCCGTTAGATCCCCGTTAGGTAAGTAGGTAAGGACATGGCTTGTAGGTTAGGTTAGGGGGAAAAGTTTAGGTAAGTTGATGTCCATTTTTAAACAACGCGAGAGGAACTAGCCTCTGATATACAAAGGCTCCGGCCACTTTTTTAGAGGCTTTTGTATTTCAGTGGCCAGTTCCTCCTCCGGCATGCATAAAAAATGAACACCAATTAACCTAAACTCCCCCCCCCTAACCTAACTTACAAGCCATGTTCTTACCTACTTACCTAATGGGGGGTTAATGCCCCTTATGCTACCCCCTTTACACTGCTGTATTCTTAGTCAGTCATCATCATACATATAGGTGGCTGCTATCACATCCACCCCCCCTTTTTTTTTTACTAAGAACGCTTTGTGCGACAAATGCCAGTTTATGATATTATGCTAATGGCCTAGCAAAACACTTGGAATTAAAAGATTTATGTCCTGTAGTTTTTATGGATCCTCGTTTTGAATTGGCTTATATGTTTTCTGCGTTACGACAGTGGAAAATATGCCATAGTTTCTACTAACCTAATTAATCAAAGGCTTCAAATGGTTAATATGATACTTTGATTACTAGTAAAACTAGAAATGGACAATTGCTGGCTAGTTTGGCCTCTTTCTCTAATGTTTAATGGGAACTGGGGCATAATAACTTATGTATCGGTCAATTAAAATGTGAAGTATATTTTTCATTCCAAAGTCCATTATTTACATTTTGGAGACTGATGGTGATTTATTGTGCATGCGTTGGTTCCGATCGGTTTTGGGAGCTTTCTGTGTATTTACAATGACGTAATCGTTACCTGACTGTTTTTTTTTACCAATTACGAGCTTCAAAATATTTATGCACAAGTTCCCGGATGTTGTTCTACAACAGCCATATTTTTCCACCCTCCCCTACAGTTTCAATTACACTACCATCATGAAAGGATGTCTCCAAGAGGGAAGTACGATCTATTTCGAAATTTAGTGTTATTTAATCTATATCGGTAATTGATTATGATAAAAATTCTCTCCGTTCAGCTTATGACTATTGTTGCTCGTGTGAAAGTCTAAAAATTCCCGAAATAGTGATCCATAGGGTGGTGTGCGCAGCACCTCCATGTACTGCTTGCCAGAGCATGGGAGCAGTGAGATTACATTTATTTGTGAGCAAAGCAAGCCACAGTGGAGCAAAAACCTTTAGAAGGAAGTGAAGTGAATTATAAAGAATTGAAATACTGTGCTTTAATTTTCATCCCCATACATGAACCATATATTTTTCTAACTGGTTATTTTGTGTTTATTTAGCATTTCTGACCATTATTATTACTGCAAATCACCCATTTTTGGCCTTTCCCCATCCAAAAAAAACCGGGTTTCCGACTGGTGTCCCCTATAAGTTTTCTTTATATGAGAGGTCCAAAAAACTCACCAGGGGGGTTAAGCATTGCATAAAATACAAAATAGGGAGTATTAAAAATATATGGTTCATATATTTGGCTAGAAATTAAAGTATAATTTATTTACCCCTCAAACTGGGTTTAAGGTGCCTAAGTTTATGTCATGCTGGGCTAAAGATGTATGCAAAGCCTGTACAGTAAATGGGTTTGGGAGCCTTTAAAGTTGGTTGAGACAAACACGCTTAGTAACTAATTTGTAGAAAAAACAAGAAAAGCCTTTCACTTATATGGCGTTAGCAAGTAGTGGGGTTGTGCGTGTTTCTGAAGGTTAGAGGGTCTAAATTGACTAGTAAGGATGCATGTACTAAGTTAGGTAAAATTTGGCTATTGATTAAATATAATACTATTACCCTCTGACCTGCAGTAGCTCCCAATGAATCAAGTATTCACGAAAGGTATAAATTTTAGAAATCTAAATTAATGAGAATTTTTTTTAATTAATGAAATTTGTTTTTCTGATACAGTACTTACAATATTTGTTGTGATGCTGATAACATTCATGATATCCTCTGGAAATGCATTGACAAATATCATTGTTTCCCTAATGAACAATAATCATCGTCGTCTTTCTCTACAAGCTTGTCCCAATTGGGGATCGCTGTAATGGTTCTTCAACACGTTCTTCCATTTCCTTTGGTTCAGTGCATCTTCCTCGCTCAATCCCAACTCCTATCTCTTTTCACGCAGTCAATTCATTGCAATTTTGGTCTACCTAACCTCCTCCCACCTGGTAGGCCCATATCCATCATCTTCCTTATTGGATGGTCTTCTTCACATCTCTTTATATGTCCTTACCATCTCGGTCTATTTTCTCTCACCTTGGTTAAAGCTGGTGCTATTATGAGAGTACCTCTAACATGTTTGTTCAAAACTTTCTAGCAAGGCTACATTGCCACCTTAACATCCTCTTCTCAGTTATATCTATCCTGTTCTCATCTATCCTCTTAGTTGCCCTTGTTTCGACGAGTACAACATTGCAGGTCTCACCACCTGGTGCTGGATCGTGCTCTTTGGCTTAATTGGTATTTGTTCTGTAACTGGAATACAAACCACTCTATTTAAAGTGGGTAATTACTTTCGGCGTAGCTGAAAGGACGAGCCATTAAAATTTTAACGAGGGTTTACTACCCCACCGCTAGTTAGCGGGGGTAGGGAGGGTAGTTAGCTACCCTCCCCCCTCACACACCTGTGATGTAAGCCCACTTTGCTATTGGCTCGGGTGCTAGTCGGACGTGTCCGCTATCACCCTCGCCTACAGACAGCCATTTAATCATTGGTTTTGCTTTTTCTTTTCTAGAGTGTTGTGAAGTTGGCCTCTACAATGCGGAAGTTCCCTGGGTTACCTGACCGCCTTTGTGGGACCTTCATGTCTTCAATAGACACGGATCCACACACCTTATGCCCTTATTGAAGGGGTCAACGGTGAGAGAGTGATAACGTATGTATTGATTGTAGGGAGTGGCCTACCTCCCAGTGGGAGAGGTTTTCCCAGCGCCGGAAGAAGAAGTCCAAACGGGATATTTTTAAATATTAAACTTAGCCGGTGAATATATAATAGCTGACGTCTCCGACGGCTCGACAGAATCCAAAAACTCGCGAGCGATCGCCATGAAGGTAGCGGGTGTGCCCACCAGCGCCGACTATCGGCCAGATACCGCATATACATGTAAACAGCTCCAGTTCTTCTCTGTCGGTTTCATCGACAAGTCGATTCCACTCGCTATTATGACCTCGAGTTTTCTACCGAATTGGTGAAGTACTTGGTTTTGATTTTATTGCTTTCGCCGTGTTGGATTATTCAATACTATCCTCAAAAGAAATGCTTTTGAAAGGAGAGTAAAAGTGTTTTGCCCTTGCTCTTTTATCTCTGGTTTTTTCCATAGAGTAAAGATGGCCGACCCTTCCCTTAGTGTACGGAAGTGTGTTTTAGGCTTTTAGCAATTATCTTATCACGTTATAAATTGTTGTTGTTAATTATAGATTTTCAATATTTAACTTAGCCGGTGATTATATAGCTGCAACTCTGTTGCCCGACAGACAACTCTACGGTAAAAACTCGCCAGCGATCGCTACGCAGGTTGCGGGTGTGCCCAACAGCGCCATCTGTCGTCCAGATACCCAGTACTCAATGTAAACAAAGACTCAATTTTCTCTCTGTCGAGCTATCGACAAGACGTACTTACTCGCTGTTGCTAAACTGGAGTTTTTCACATCTATTTGGTGAAGTACTATATTCTAGTTTTGAGCTTTCGCTATGCAGGTGTTTTATCTTCATCTTAAATCTTGAACTCGTTTTGGATAGATTTAATTATGGTGACAAAGAGAGTATGGACTTTCTTTCACTTTTAAATGGCCGACCCTTCCCTTAGACGGAAGTGTGTTTAGGCTTTTAGTAATTATCTTATCACGTTATAGATCTATATATTTTATATCTCTCCGCCTTTATTAGGCCTCTTCGATTAACTTTCCATTTATTATAAACATATAAAAATAAATTTTAATGTTTTGTTTATATGCGACCTTTCCTAAGAGTAGGCGGTCCTAACTTGGAACCGAAGTTAATCAACGTTGAGCCCTTTATATCGTAATTAGCTTTTAAAGAGCTAAGGATTTAAAACTTTTTAAATGTAATATTTTATGAAAGAATTTCTTTGATAGTCTTCGTACTGTTTTCAAAGATGAACTAACGTTTAGTTTATTTATGCTACGCAGTTGTTGACGTTCAGGACGTTCAACATGCGCTCTATCGTTACGATAGAGAGAGAGTGTATCACGGTTTCACTTTGCAGTAAGAGTAAATCGATTCTGACGTTTTGTTCATTCTTTCTTAGCTTAAATGTTTTAAATTCTATTTTAAAGGAACTTTTTATTTGAAAAACCTTTCAGTTTTTTCCTTTAGTCAAATAACATGTTTTTTTGACGAAATATAATTGGGCTCTTCTCTTAGGTGCGAAATCAAGAGAGAAAGAGAGAGAGAGATAGAGACGGAGGGAGAGAAAGGAGAGAAAACGTTCCGTTCAAGCGGGTAACGTTGTTCTCGAGTTACTCTCGTCCCTAGTCGCTGTATGGGGAGGAAGGATAAAACGTTTTTAGTTTTTTTATTCTCGTCCCCAGGCTATGTGCGGTGAGAGATTGAAAACGTAGTTATATGAACTAGTGTTTAGTCTCTTTTCCAGCCACTGATTTTTTTATCTTAAAATATGTTTTCTGTTTTTTGCTGGTATTAATGAGTTTGCATTATACGACTGATTTCGCAATTACTACCTTTTAATGAAGGGTAGAATTGCGTGTTTCAGGTAGAAATCAGTAAAAGTTTCGATTTCAGTGAAATAAGTGCAAAACAGAAAATCGAAGTGATAAAGTGATATGCGCAAAGTGTTACAGTGTTGCGTCCGAGGGTTCGTCTGTTCGTGCCTGTCGTTCACCTAGTCCGGGACCTCTTGCATGCTCCCAAGCCCAGGGGAGAAGTAATGTCAAACGACTTATGGGTTCGAGAGGCCTTGATCAATGAACAGACGTTTTCCCTCTATGGTATCGGGTGTATCTTACCAAGATCTCCCCTACCATAAGACGAGAGAGACGTTGTTTCTCCTCGTCATCCGAAGGCTTTTCGCATAAGAAACCTGTCACAAGGTTTCGAAGCCCTTAAGCGAAAGTCAGTCCTTTCAGGACAGGTCCAGCGTCCTGATTACAACCATTAGGACAGCTCTGACCCTATGCAGTCATCGGATAACTGCTCGCCGCCTAACAAAAGCGTAACACAGACTCCGAGAGTCTTTTTTTGTTGGCAAAGTGTTGCGGTCACAGACGTTACCCTCGTCTCTTACCACAACCATTTCCGTTGATCCTTAATGGGTTGTATGGCAAGGCATGCAGTATATGCTTGCCTCCCTTATGGAAGACTATTCTGCCGATTAGTCCGTTGAGTCTAGCCGTTTATCTCATCGATATCCTGGCTTTCAGCCAACCTAACGTTCCTTTGTGCTTACTGTTGACTTTGGCGTAGCTTAGTCACGTCATTCAGGTTGTTGAGAACCACACTCGATGCGGTCTCGTGTGGTTTTTCAGCCGCATTTGGACGTTAGGCCTCTTGCTGATGCTCCTGTTGACGTTCAAGACGTTCACTAACAATCGGAGTTGACTTGTTTTGACGTTGTGCGTCAACCTCCGCATTCTAGAGTTGTTTTGACTGCTCAGTCTAGGCAGTCAAAGCAGTCTCGAGTGGACGCTGTGCGTCCTCACGCACCTGTTGTGGTTGACAGTTCAGTTGTTGACAGTTCACAGACTGTCAAGCGGTTACATGACGTTGCGTTCTGGTCCGCTACTAATGCACCAGTGAGTGTGGACTCTGCTTGTAAAGCATTGCCATCACGGTAGGTCTCTCCCTTGCTTGAGACTCAGCTTTTATCGGACAATGTTCCTGTAGATGAGGAAGTTGCTGTTCCCCCTCCTACTGATATTCCCTTGAGGACTCTGTCAGATGGAGAGGAGCCTAAAGCTGCTTAGCCCCCTATGGACTTTAATTAAATCATGATGATTTTTTTAAGGATCTTTGTCCGGATCTTTTTGTAACTGCTGCTCCTCGTTCGCCTAAACGTCAGAGCTTACACTAGGCCTAGCTACTTCGAAGCCGTTGTTTTTAAGCTAGTGCTCTCTCGCTCTCCTAGAGAGCTTTACGTTGGCTAGGCGACTGGTTTTTCACCAGGAGGAGTTTGGGGGATACAGCCTTTGCTTTCCCTTCTTTTAAACTGGTTTATAGAGCGAGAGTCTGATATGACACGAGAGAAGTTCTCGGCTTGGGAGTTCATGCCTCTGCCCAGATAGACTTCTCAATTCTCGTAGCCTCTCCCTGGCGCCTGGCCAGGAGACGCTCCAAGTTTTTTACAGGTCAACCTCACAGCTGTTTTCGAGCCTTTGAAGTTTTGCTGTACAATTATGTCATGCATAACAAGGCTTTCAGGGATGGTAAGCGGTACCTCCTCAGTCGCTAACCCCGTCTGTTGCCGCACCTGCTCCCGTAGACCCTAAATGGGCTTTGCTGCAAGACATGCAGTCCAAGCTTGCGTCCTTGATAGAGGACTTTAATGCGGAGAAGGTTGCTACCGAACCTTCTGGCCAACAACCTTCCAACCGGTCGGTTGTGCGCCCTGTTGACGCTGAGGTAACCTACTCGCGTCTGCCAGTTGAGGTGGTTCCTCCACCGATGCGACCCAGTGTGGGTTGCCAGCCGCACGTTGACGTTAAGCGACGCTCGGAGGTGGTTGTTGACGTTCAGGACGTTCAACAACCAGCAGAGGTGACTTGTTTTGACGCAGTGCGTCAACCTCAGCAACCCGGTAGGGTGTTGACTGCACAACCCAGACGGTCTAGACAGTCTCGGGTTGACGCTGTGCTTCCTCGCGCACCCATGGTTGTTGACAGTTCACAGACTGTGCAGCAGTTCCATGATGTTGTGTCCGGCTCCGTCACGCATGCACCAGTGCGACCGGACTCAGCGAGCCAGACGTTGCCCACTCCGTTGCCGTTTCCTCATCAGTTTTCGGATGAGGAACCCTCTGATGAGGACGTTGCTGAACAACAAGACGATCAGCCCCTAGAATAGATCAAGCCCTGCTATCCATCCAGAAGATGCTGAAGAAGGAACGCTGCTCAGTCAGGCTGTGGATGAGTCTGGTAGGGACGCTGTCATCCGTGGAACATTTTGTGTCACTAGGAAGACTACACCTCCGTCCTCTTCAATACCATCTAGCTTTTCACTGGAAAAAGGACAAGACGCTAGAAGCGGTCTCGATCCCGGTTTCCGAAAAGATAAAGTCTTGTCTGACTTGGTGGAAGGACAATATCAACCTAAGAGAGGGTCTTCCCCTGGCTGTTCAGACTCCCAACCACGTTCTCTTCTCGGACGTGGGCTGGGGCGCGACACTAGACGGTCGGGAATGCTCAGGACTGTGGAACTCGAGTCAGAGGAGCATGCATATCAACTGCAAGGAGCTGTTGGCAGTACATCTGGCCTTGAAAAGCTTCAAGTCTCTCCTTCGAGGCAAAGTGGTGGAAGTTAACTCGGACATCACTACGGCCTTGGCGTACATCTCCAAACTAGGAGGTACCCACTCACTGACGTTGTACGAGATCGCAGGGACCTGCTCATCTGGTCAAAAGGTCAAGACATCTCCCTAGTAACGAGGTTCATCCAAGGCGACTTGAACGTCATAGCAGATTGTCTCAGTCGGAAAGGGCAAGTAATTCCAACCGAATCGACCCTCCACAAGGATGTGTGCAAGAGACTTTGGGCCA
Organism: Palaemon carinicauda; assembly: GCF_036898095.1. NCBI lineage: Eukaryota > Metazoa > Arthropoda > Malacostraca > Decapoda > Palaemonidae > Palaemon > Palaemon carinicauda. The sequence goes on along the minus strand of NC_090746.1, from coordinate 67,388,768 downwards.
CTTGGGGTAAAACCATCCATAGATCTCTTTGCAACCTCGCTGACCAAGAGGCTTCCAATCTATTGCTCTCCAGTCCCGGACCCAGCAGCAATACATATAGATGCTTTCCTCCTAGATTGGTCACATCTGGATCTCTACGCATTCCCACCGTTCAAGATTGTCATCAAGGTACTGCAGAAGTTCGCCTCTCACGAAGGGACAAGGTTGACGTTAGTTGCTTCCCTCTGGCCCGCGAGAGAATGGTTCACCGAGATACTTCGATGGTTAGTAGACGTTCCCAGTAGTCTTCCTCTAAGGGTAGACCTTCTACGTCAGCCACACGTAAAGAAGGTACTCCAAAGCCTCCACGCTCTTCGTCTGACTGCCTTCAGACTATCGAAAGACTCTCGAGAGCTAGAGGCTTTTCGAAGGAAGTAGCCAGTGCGATTGCTAGAGCAAGGAGAGCGTCTTCCATTAGAGTCTACCAATCGAAGTGGGAAGTCTTCCGAGATTGGTGCAAGTCATTTTCTGTATCCTCGACCAGTACCTCTGTAGCTCAAATAGCTGTTTTTCTCTTATACCTGAGAAAAGGACGATCCCTTTCAGCTCCCACTATCAAGGGCTACAGAAGCATGTTGGCATCGGTCTTCCGGCATAGAGGCTTAGATCTTTCCAAACATAAAGATCTGCAAGACCTCCTTAAGTCTTTTGAGACCACCAAGGAGCGTCGTTTGGCTACCCCTGGATGGAATTTAGACGTGGTACTAAGATTCTTCATGTCAGACAGGTTGGAGCCGTTACAATCAGCCTCCCTGAAAGATCTCACTCTTAAGACTCTTTTCCTGGTATGCTTAGCCTCGGCTAAAAGAGTCAGTGAGATTCATGCCTTCAGCAAGAACATCGGATTTTCGTCAGAAAAAGCCACTTGTTCGCTACAACTTGGTTTTCTAGCCAAAAATGAGCTGCCTTCTCGGCCTTGGCCTAAATCTTTCGATATCCCCAGCTTATCGGAGATCGTAGGCAATGAACTAGAAAGAGTCTTATGCCCTGTTAGAGCTCTTAAGTTCTATTTAAAGCGTACTAAACCTTTACAAGGCCAATCTGAATCTTTATGGTGTTCAGTTAAGAAACCATCCTTGCCTATGTCAAAGAATGCTTGGTCAGACTTTATCAGATTGTTAATACGAGAAGCTCATTCACATCTGAGTGAGGAAGACCGAACTTTGCTTAAGGTGAAGACGCACGAAGTTAGAGCTGTAACAACTTCCGTGGCCTTTAAGCAAAATATATCTCTGCAAAGTATAATGGACGCAACCTATTGGAGAAGCAAGTCAGTGTTCGCGTCATTTTACTTGAAAGATGTCCAGTCTCTTTACAAGAACTGCTACACACTGGGACCATTCGTAGCAGCGAGTGCAGTAGTGGGTGAGGGCTCAACCACTACAATTCCCTAATTCCTTATCCTTTTAATCTGTCTCTTGAAATGTTGTTTTTTTTATGGGTTGTCCGGAAGGCTAAGAAGCCTTTCGCATCCTGGTTGATTTGGCGGGTGGTCAAAGTCATTTCTTGAGAGCGCCTAGATTAGGGGTTTGATGAGGTCCTGTTGTATGGGTTGCAACCCTTGATACTTCAGATCCTAGGGGTCGATCAGCATCCTAAGAGGATCGCGAGGCTCCGTAAGGAAGACGTACTTAAAAGGCAGAGTAATTGTTCAAGTCGACTTCCTTACCAGGTACCTATTTATTTTGTTTTTGTTATTTGGATAACTTCTAAAATGAAATAAAAACTCTTAGCTCATAAAAGTGTAAACATATATTGCTGGTCTCTACCCACCCCCCTGGGTGTGAATCAGCTATATAATCACCGGCTAAGTTAAATATTGAAAAATGTTATTTTGATAATAAAATAAATTTTTGAATATACTTACCCGGTGATTATAAATTAAATGACCCTCCCTTCCTCCCCAATAGAGACGCAGTGGGACGAGGAGAAAATTGAGTCTTTGTTTACATTGAGTACTGGGTATCTGGACGACAGATGGCGCTGTTGGGCACACCCGCAACCTGCGTAGCGATCGCTGGCGAGTTTTTACCGTAGAGTTGTCTGTCGGGCAACAGAGTTGCAGCTATATAATCACCGGGTAAGTATATTCAAAAATTTATTTTATTATCAAAATAACATTTTTCCTCTATATATTTTATATCTCACCCGCCTTTATTAGGCCTCTTCGATTAGCTTTCCATTTATACTAAACATCAAGATAAATTTTATGTTTTGTTTATATGCGGCCTTACCTATTCCTCCCCTAGTCCGAGAGTAGGCGGTCCTAACTTGGAAACCGAAGTTAAATAACGTTGAGCCCATTCAACTTTTATTTTCGTTAAGTTTAAATCATTTGCTCTGTAAGAGCTATGGAATGAATATTTTTTAGTAGATATTTTATGAAAGATTTTCTTTGAATAGTCTTCGTGCTGTTTCAAAGATGAACTAACGTTTGGTTTATTTATGCTACCCAGTTTGCGCTCTATCGTTACGATAGAGAAAGAGAGAATCACGGTTTCACTTTGCAGAAAGAGTAAATCGATTTTGACGTTTTGTTCATTCTTCTTTCAAACTGAAGTGTTTTAAATACTAATTTAAAGGAACTTGTTAATTTTCAATATTAATCTTACCCGATGATCATGTAGCTGTCAACTCCGTTGCCCGACAGAAATCTACGGTCGGGATACGCCAGCGATCGCTATCCAGGTGGGGGTGTACACAACAGCGCCATCTGTGAGCAGGTACTCAAGTACTTCTTGTCAACAAGAACTCAATTTTTCCTCTGTCGTGCCGCCGGCAAGACCTACTTGGATACGCTGTTGATTTTGGAGTTATTGTTCACGATTTGGTGATGTATTTGCTCTAAAGTTTTAGCCTTCGCTATTCAGGAAGCTTTCTCATTAGCTTAGCAAGCTTTTGGAATTAATTTAGATTAATTGGTAACGAACTTTGCTAGATTTTGGAATCCCCCCTTGACTACTTCTAAATTCAAGATGTCTGACCAGTCTCAAGTACCTAAGTACAGGCAGTGTAGCGTTAGGACTTGTACTAGGCGTCTTCCGAAGGCCTCTATAGATCCTCACACCGTATGTTCCAATTGTAGGGGTAAATCCTGTCAATTGGAAGATCGATGTGGGGAATGTGCTGGGCTTTCGGAATTCGATTTTAACGAATTCCTTAGATATGCACATAGGTTAGAGAAGGAGAGAAATAGGAGGAGTTCTTCTCGCTCTGTGGATTTTTCCTCTCCCCATGCCCCTCAACCTTTTCCTTCCCCTGTGGTGGTGACTCCCGAACCTGCTACGAGTGCTCAGCCTGGTATGGCGGATATGTTGCGTGCCATTCAGGCTCTCGGTGACAAAGTGGAGTCATTGGCTAATGACCGTAATCAGCTCTTGGCAGATGTCAGAGAGCTGAAAGCGAAAAGTGCAGTGGGAAGTGTTAGTGCTAGTGATGTGCAAAGTGTCAGTGTCAGTGTTGCGCATGAGGGTACATCTGTGCGTGCCAGTCGTCCTCCCAGTCCGGGACCTCTTGCAAGCTCCCAAGCCCAGGGGAGAAGCAATGTCGAAGGACCAAAGGGTTCGGCAGGCCTTGATCGGCGCACGGATGTATCCTCAGTGGTTGCGGACGTATCTGTTAAGGATCGTCCCATCCACATACAGACGAATGAGCCCTTACATTCCTCGTCTGTGGAAGAAGTTTCCAGGAGGAAACGGTGGACCAAGGTCTCACGACCGCTCAAACGTAAGGTCCCTTCCGAGCGAGTCCAACGGCCCAGGTGTAGCCACTGGGTCAGTTCGGACTCGCCGCAGTCATCTGATGACTGCACACCTCCCAAGAGAGGTAGAGTGGTCCCTCAACAGGCTACTGCTCCGTCTGTTGTTGCTCCAACCACAGTAGACCCTAAGTGGTCCATGCTGCAGACTATGCAGTCTCAGCTTGCTGCATTCATGCAGGAGTATCATGCTGAGAAAGTTATCACTGCTCCTGTTAACCTACAACCCGCCGAGGTTGTGCGCTCAGCAGATACTGCGGCTGCCTGCTCCCACACTCCACCTGTGAGAGCTCCACCACCGATGCGCAGTCCACCCTGCCAGATGCATGTTCTTGCTGCACCATCTGCTAACATGCATGAGCTTCCGCATCAGCAGTGGGAAGGTTCTGTAGAGCTGCCGGGTTCCAGCACTATGCGGCTTTCTCCGCAGCCCATGCAGCATGCTCTGCATACCTTACAGCATGCTCCGCATACCATGCAGCATGCGCCGCATACCTTACAGCATGCTCTGCATACCGTACCGCATGCTCCTCAACCCACCGCAGCCCCTCCCACTCACCAGCCCTCTGCTTCTGTTGTTGCCAGCTCGCAGACCGACCAGCAGCGGCATGATGTTGGATCCGCAGGTACGCATGCACCCGTACTGCCGGATTCAGCCGTTCAGCTTTCTGCTCTACCTTTGCCACTTACAACTCAGCTGTCGGATGATGGTGTATCGGATGACGAAGCTGCACATCTGGATGAACCTCACTCTGATTTTGAAGGGCCCAAGTCTACGCCTCCCTCCTTAGACTTTCGTAAAGTCCTTGCCTTGTTCAGGGACTTGTATCCTGAGCAATTTGTGTCTGCAACCCCTCGTTCTCCTCCCTCCGAGTTTGCTCTGGGCATGCAGTCTGCTGCGCCTGCCTTCACCAAGCTTGTTCTCGCCAGATCATCTAAGAGAGCTTTGAGGGTTATGGGAGAATGGTTGCATTCCAAGAAGCAACTGGGAAAGACTTTTTTCGTCTTTCCGCCTACCAAGCTTGCTTCTAAGTCGAGCGTCTGGTATGCCACGGGAGAGGAACCCGGCTTGGGGGTTCCTGCCTCTGCCCAGGGCGACTTCTCAAGTCTGGTTGACTCTCCCCGCAGGTTGGCTATGAGACGTTCGAAGATCTGCTGGTCCTTTTCCGATTTAGATCATCTGTTGAAGGGAGTCTTTCGTGCCTTCGAGATATTCAACTTCCTCGATTGGTGTTTGGGAGCCTTAAGCAGGAAGACTTCCCCTTCGGATAAGGACTCGGCCATGCTGATCATGTCTAGCGTGGACAAAGCAATTCGGGATGGGTCTGGTGAACTTGCGGCTTCGTATGTGTCAGGAGTCCTTAAGAAGAGAGAACATCTTTGCTCCTTCTTATCGGCTGGTATCACTCCTTGCCAGAAGTCAGAGTTGTTGTTTGCTCCTCTCTCCAAGTGTCTGTTTCCGGAGGAGCTGATTAAGGGGATGGCTGCCTCGCTTATCCAGAAGGATACTCATGATCTTATGGCATCTTCTGCACGTAAGGCTAAAACCTTACCTTCCGTGCCTAGACCCTTCCGCCCTGCAGCAGTTGACACTCCTGCATCTAGGTTCATCCCGCCCTTTCGTGGCAGAGCCTCCAGCATAGGAGGTACCCGTGCAGACAGTCACCGTGGCAAGTCCAAGAAGGGTTCCAAGTCCGCAAAAGGCAAGTTTTGACTGCCTTCCTCTCCAGACAGCAGTAGGAGCCAGACTCAAGACCTTCTGGCAAGCTTGGGAGAGCAGAGGTGCAGACGCTTAGTCTGTGAAGTGGCTAAGGGAGGGATACAGAATTCCGTTCTGCCGCAGTCCCCCTCTAGCTACGTCTCCCATCTACCTCTCTCCCAACTACAAGGAGAAGGACAAGAGGCTAGCGTTGCAACAAGAGGTGTCGCTCTTGCTACAAAAGGAAGCGGTAGTCATAGTCCGGGATCATCAATCCCCGGGCTTTTACAACCGTCTCTTCCTGGTAGCCAAGAAGACAGGAGGTTGGAGACCGGTGCTGGACGTCAGTGCTCTCAATGCTTTTGTCACCAAGCAGACGTTCACGATGGAGACGACGAAGTCGGTCCTAGCAGCGGTCAGGCAGGAGGACTGGATGGTCTCGTTAGACCTGAAAGACGCGTACTTTCACGTCCCCATCCATCCAGACTCCCAACCTTTCCTAAGGTTTGTCTTTGGAAAGGTTGTGTACCAGTTCCAAGCCCTGTGCTTTGGCCTAAGCACGGCACCTCTTGTGTTTACCAGACTGATGAGGAATATTGCGAAATTCCTTCACTTGGCAGACATCAGAGCCTCCCTCTATTTAGACGACTGGCTTTTAAGAGCTCCAACAAGTCGTCGCTGTCTGGAGAATCTCAGATGGACTATGGATCTGACCAAGGAACTGGGCCTCCTGGTCAATTTAGAGAAGTCCCAGCTCGTCCCATCCCAGACCATTGTCTACCTGGGTATGGAGATTCAGAGTCGAGCTTTTAGGGCTTTTCCGTCGGCCCCAAGGATCAATCAAGCCCTAGAATGCATCCAGAGCATGCTGAGAAGGAACCGATGCTCAGTCAGGCAGTGGATGAGTCTAACAGGGACACTTTCATCGCTGGCCCTGTTCATCGAGTTAGGGAGACTCCACCTCCGCCCCCTTCAGTATCATCTAGCTGCTCACTGGATAAAGGACATGACGCTAGAGACGGTCTCAGTTCCTGTTTCCGAAGAGATGAGGTCTACTCTAACGTGGTGGAAGAACAGCATTCTTCTCAAGGAAGGTCTACCATTGGCTGTTCAGACCCCCGACCACCGTCTCTTCTCGGACGCATCGGACACGGGCTGGGGTGCGACACTGGACGGACAGGAATGCTCGGGCACATGGAATCAGGAGCAAAGGACACTTCACATCAATTGCAAGGAGTTGTTGGCAGTTCATCTGGCCTTGATAAACTTCAAGTCCCTCCAGCTAAACAAGGTGGTGGAGGTGAACTCCGACAACACCACAGCCTTGGCTTACATCTCCAAGCAGGGAGGGACTCATTCGAGGAAGTTGTTCGAGATCGCAAGGGACCTCCTCATTTGGTCAAAAGATCGAAAGCTCACGCTGGTAACGAGGTTCATTCAGGGCGATATGAATGTCATGGCAGATCGCCTCAGCCGGAAGGGTCAGGTCATCCCCACAGAGTGGACCCTTCACAAGAATGTTTGCAGCAGACTATGGGCCCTGTGGGGTCAGCCAACCATAGATTTATTCGCTACCTCGATGACCAAGAGGCTCCCGTTGTATTGTTCTCCGATTCCAGACCCAGCAGCAGTTCACGTGGATGCCTTTCTGCTGGATTGGTCCCATCTCGACCTGTATGCGTTCCCGCCGTTCAAGATTGTCAACAGGGTACTTCAGAAGTTCGCCTCTCACAAAGGGACACGGCTGACGTTGGTTGCTCCCCTCTGGCCCGCGAGAGAATGGTTCACCGAGGTACTGCAATGGCTAGTCGACGTTCCCAGGACTCTTCCTCTAAGAGTGGACCTTCTGCGTCAACCTCACGTAAAGAAGGTACACCCAAACCTCCACGCTCTTCGTCTGACTGCCTTCAGACTATCGAAAGACTCTCAAGAGCTAGAGGCTTTTCGAAGGAGGCAGCCAGAGCGATTGCCAGAGCAAGGAGGACATCCACTCTCAGAGTCTATCAGTCTAAATGGGAAGTCTTCCGAAGCTGGTGCAAGGCCAATGCAGTTTCCTCAACCAGTACCACTGTAACCCAGATTGCTGACTTCCTGTTACATCTAAGGAACGTAAGATCCCTATCAGCTCCTACGATCAAGGGTTACAGAAGTATGTTGGCAGTGGTATTCCGCCACAGAGGCTTGGATCTTTCCACCAACAAAGATCTACAGGACCTCCTTAGGTCTTTTGAGACCTCAAAGGAACGTCGGTTGTCCACTCCAGGCTGGAATCTAGACGTGGTTTTAAGGTTCCTAATGTCATCAAGATTTGAACCGCTCCAATCAGCCTCTTTTAAGGACCTCACATTAAAAACTCTTTTCCTCGTGTGCTTAGCAACAGCTAAAAGAGTAAGTGAGATCCACGCCTTCAGCAGGAACATAGGTTTCACATCTGAAACGGCTACATGTTCCTTGCAGCTCGGTTTTTTGGCTAAAAACGAGCTTCCTTCCCGTCCTTGGCCTAAGTCGTTCGAGATCCCAAGCCTGTCCAACTTGGTGGGGAACGAACTAGAGAGAGTACTTTGCCCAGTTAGAGCTCTTAGGTACTATTTAAGAAGGTTAAAGCCATTACGAGGACAATCAGAAGCTTTATGGTGTGCTATCAAGAAGCCTTCTCTACCGATGTCTAAGAACGCAGTTTCTTACTACATCAGGCTTCTGATTAGAGAAGCACATTCTCATCTGAAGGAAGAAGACCTTGCTTTGCTGAAGGTAAGGACACATGAAGTGAGAGCTGTTGCTACTTCAGTGGCCTTCAAACAGAACCGTTCTCTGCAGAGTGTTATGGATGCAACCTATTGGAGAAGCAAGTCAGTGTTCGCATCATTCTATCTCAAAGATGTCCAGTCTCTTTACGAGAACTGCTACACCCTGGGACCATTCGTAGCAGCGAGTGCAGTAGTAGGTGAGGGCTCAGCCACTACATTCCCATAATCCCATAACCTTTTTAACCTTTCTCTTGAATACTTTTTATTGTTGTTCTTTGGGTTGTACGGTCGGCTAAGAAGCCTTCCGCATCCTGGTTGATTTGGCGGGTGGTCAAATTCTTTCTTGAGAAACGCCTAGGTTAGAGGTTGTGATGAGGTCCTTTAGTATGGGTTGCAGCCCTTTATACTTCAGCACCTAGGAGTCGTTCAGCATCCTAAGAGGACCGCTAGGCTCAGTAAGGAAGACGTACTTAAAAAAGGCAGAGTAATGGTTCAAGTCGACTTCCTTACCAGGTACTTATTTATTTTATGTTTGTTATTTTGAATAACTGATAAAATGAAATACGGGATACTTAGCTTCTTTGTTAACATGTATGCTGGTCTCCACCCACCACCCTGGGTGTGAATCAGCTACATGATCATCGGGTAAGATTAATATTGAAAAATGTTATTTTCATTAGTAAAATAAATTTTTGAATATACTTACCCGATGATCATGAATTAAAGAACCCGCCCTTCCTCCCCATAGAGAACCAGTGGACCGAGGAGAAAATTGAGTTCTTGTTGACAAGAAGTACTTGAGTACCTGCTCACAGATGGCGCTGTTGTGTACACCCCCACCTGGATAGCGATCGCTGGCGTATCCCGACCGTAGATTTCTGTCGGGCAACGGAGTTGACAGCTACATGATCATCGGGTAAGTATATTCAAAAATTTATTTTACTAATGAAAATAACATTTTTCAATTTCTTAGTCCTTTCAGTTTTTTCCTTTGGTCAAATAACCTGTTTATTGACGAAGGGTGAGTGGGCATTTCTCTTCTGTGTGAAATCAAGAGAGAGAGAGAGAGGAAGAGAGAACGATCCGATCTTTATTCTCGTCCCAAGTAAGGAGTTTGGGAGCGAGTAACGTTGTTCTCGATTCAGTTTTTTACTCTCGTCCCAAGTCTCTGTACGGGGAGAAAGGATAAAACGTTTTTAGTTTTTAGTTTTTATTCTCGTCCCAAGGCACTGTACGGTGAGAGATTGAAAACGTAGTCTTTAATGAACTAGTGTTTAGTCTCCTCCCCAGTCACTGATCTTTTTTAACTTTATATTTTTCCGTTTTATTCGATATATATGTTTACTGATTTTTGCTTGTACTAATGTGCTTACATTATACGACTCATTTCGCAATTATAACCTTTTGATGTAAGGGAGAATTGTGTGCTTCAGGTAGAAATCAGTTTTATTCATGCCTAATGTGAAATTATTGAAAATACGATATCAGTGAAGTAAGTGCAAAAACAGAAAATCGTAGTGATAAAGTGATAATTGCGCAAAGTGTTTTTTAGTGTTGCGACCGAGGGTTCGTCTGTTCGTGCTTGTCGTTCACCTAGTCCGAGACCTCTTTCAGGCTCCCATGCTCCAGGGAGAAGTAATGTCGTAGGACTTATGGGGACGAGAGGCTTTAACCAACGAACAGACGTTCCCTCTATGGTATCGGGCGTGTCTCGCAAGATCGCCCCTACCATAAGACGAGCGAGGCTGTTTTCTCCTCGTCATCCGAAGGCTTCTCGCAAAAGAAACCTTGGAGCAAAGTTTCTAGACCCTTAAAGCGGAAGTCAGTCCCTTCAGGACAGGTCCAGCGTCCTGGCTGTAGCCATGGGGACAGCTCTGACCCTTTGCAGTCGTCGGAAGACGGTTCGCCTATTAAACGCAAGCGTAACACGGGGTCCGAGGGTCGCGGTAAAGGCAATGTTTTGCCAACACAGACGTTACCGTCGTCTCGGCCCGTTCCAACTCCCGTTGATCCTAAATGGGTTGTCCTGCAGGACATGCAGACTAAGCTTGCCTCCCTTATGGAGAAGTATGACGTTGAGCAGGTTCACGATGAACCTTCGCTTTCGAGTCGCCGTTACGCTAAACGAGACTCTGGCCGTCAGCCGCCCAAACGAGCATTTACTCGTCCTTTTGACGTTATGAAACGTGATGACGGTAGTTTGTCACGTCAGTCACGTGACTTGGATCCTCACTCGCTGCAGTCCCGTGTTGACTTTCAGCCGCTGCCGCAGCCTCGTGTTGACGTTCAGGACGTTCGCCAACCAGCTCAGTTGCCTTGTTTTGACGTTGAGTGTCAAGCACCGCAGTCAAGGGTTGTTTTGACTGCTCAGTCTAGGCAGTCAAGGCGGTCTCCACTTGACGTCGAGCGTCCATCAACTCCTGTTGTTGTTACTGGTCAGTCCTTTCAGCAGCGACATGACGTCGCTTCCTTGACTGCTACTGCTGCTCCTTTGCGTGTGGACTTTGCCTGTCAAGCATTGCCACCGCGGCAGGTCTCTCCTTTTCATGAGACTCGGCAATTGTCGGACGAGGTTCCTTCAGATGAGGAAGTTGCTGATCCCCCTCCTACTGATATTCCCTTGGGGACTTTGTCAGACGGAGAGGAGCCTAAAGCTGCTCAGCCCTCTATGGACTTTGAATAAATCATGCTGATTTTTAAGGATCTTTGTCCGGACCATTTTGTAACTGCTGCTCCTCGTTCGCCTAAACGTCAGAGTTTACACTAGGCCTAGCTACTTCGAAGCCGTTGTTTTCTAAGCTAGTGCTCTCTCGCTCTTCTAAGAGAGCTTTACGTTTGCTAGGCGACTGGTTGATCACCAGGAGGAGTTTGGGGGAGACAGCCTTTGCTTTCCCTCCTTTTAAACTGGCTTATAGAGCGAGCGTCTGGTATGACACGGGAGAAGTTCTCGGCTTGGGAGTTCCTGCCTCTGCCCAGAGAGACTTCTCAAGCCTCATAGACTCTCCCCGGCGCCTGGCCATGAGACGCTCCAAGATTTTATGGTCGGCTTCAGAGCTAGACCATCTCCTGTTAGGAGTTTTTTGACCGTTTGAAGTTTTGCTGTACAATTATGTCATGCATGAACAAGGCTATCAGGGATGGCTCCAATGATCTGACAGCCACGTTCTCTGCAGGAACAAGACTATCAGGGATGGCTCCAATGATCTGGCAGCCACGTTCACTACAGGAGTACTTAAGATGTAAGTGCGCTCAATGTGTTCATTGTCAAGACAAACTTCACGATGAAGACTACCAAGCTGTCTTGACAGCATTAAGGGAAGGCAACTGGATGGTCTCTCTCGACCTTCAGGATGCATACTTCCACATCCCGATTCATCCAAACTTTCAACTACATCTGAAGTTTGTGGACGGGAAAGTAATGTACCACTGTCGAGCACTGTACTCAGACCTCATTCCTGCTCCTCTTGTTTTTACAAGGCCCTTGCAAAATGTAGCAAGCTTTCTACATTTTTTGAGGATTCAGAGCCTCCCTTTATTTTGACGACTGGCTAATCAGGACGTCGTCATTATATCGCTGTCTGGAGAGCCTCTAATGGACTTTAGACCTAACCAAGGAGCTAGGTCTCATAGTGAACGTAGAGAAGTCGTAACTTACAGTACCCCATCCCAGACTATTCTTTTTTTTTGGGAATGGAGATACAGTGTCTGATTTTTCGGCCCTTTTCGTCTCCCGCAAGAATGGAACAAGCTCTGTTAAAAGTCCTTCACTTGCAAGAGAAAAACAGTTGCTCTGTAAGAGTTTGAACTAGCCTCGTGGGAACTCTTTCATCGCTGGAGTAGTTTATCTCTCTGGGGAGACTCAACCTATGCCCTTTCCGATTTCACCTAAAACATTGGAACAAGGAGAAGGGCTTAGTGAGTATCTCTTTCCCAATCTCCAACTCAGTCTAGACATGTCTGACTTGGTGGGACAGCAACATCAGACTTCGAGAAGGTCTTTCTCTTGCGATCAAGAACCCAAACCATGTGTTGTTTTCAGATGCATCGGATTTGGGTTAGGGAGCTCCACTGGACAGTCTGGAAGGCTCGGGTCTTTGATCCACGGATCAGAAGGAACTCCATTTAAGGCAGTAACATCTCTCCTTTGGCGAGATTTGTGCAAGGAAATGAATGTCTTGGCGGACGGCCTCAGCAGAAGAGGACAAGTCATCTCCATGTAGTGGACGTTGCATAAGACTGTGTGCGAGAAGCTATGGATGACATGGGGTCAACCCACCATAGATCTTTTTGCGACTCTCTCTGACAAAGAGGCTCTCGACTTACTGCTTTCCAGTTCCAGATCCAGAGGCAGCCCACATAGACGCTTTCCTGCTGGACTGGTCTCACCTGGACGTTTATGCCTTTCCACCTTTCAAGATCCTAGACAAGGTGCTGCAGAAGTTCACCTCTCACGAAGGGACCAGGTTGACATTGGTTGCTCCACTCTGGCCCGCGAGAGAGTGGTTCACAGAGGTACTTCAATGGCTGGTAGACGTTCCAAGGAGTCTACCTTTAAGGATGGATCTCTTACGGCAGCCCCACGTAAGGAGTCTTCATCAAAGCCTCCCCGCGCTTCGTCTGACTGCCTTCAGACTATCGAAAGACTCTCAAGAGCTCGAGGATTTTCGAAGGAGGCAGCCAGAGCGATTGCGAGAGCTAGGAGAGCATCTACCATCAAGGTCTATCAGTCGAAGTGGGAAGTCTTTAGAGACTGGTGCAAGTCATCATCCATTTCCTCTTCCAGTACCTCTGTAGCCCAAATTGCAGACTTTCTCCTACATCTGAGAAATGTTCGCTCCCTCTCAGCGCCCACTATTAAGGGCTACAGGAGCATGTTGGCGTCTGTGTTCAGACATAGAGGCTTAGATCTGTCCAATAATAAAGATCTCCAAGATCTCCTTAAGTCCTTCGAGACCTCTAAGGAGCGTCGTATGGCAACTCCTGGATGGAACTTAGACGTGGTCCTAAGGTTCCTAATGTCCGACAGGTTTGAGCCATAACATTCAGCCTCCCTGAAGGATCTCACCCTCAAGACGCTTTTCTTAGTGTGCTTGGCTTCGGCTAAAAGGGTCAGTGAGATCCATGCCTTCAGTAGGAACATCGGCTTTTCTACAGATAAAGCCACATGTTCACTTCAGCTTGGTTTTTCTTGGCCAAAAATGAACTGCCTTCTCGTCCTTGGCCTAAGTCATTTGATATACCTTGCCTGTCAGAGATCGTAGGCAACGAGCTTGAAAGAGTGCTGTGTCCAGTTAGAGCTTTGAAGTTTTATTTAGCTCGGACTAAATCCTTACGAGGTGGATCTGAGGCCTTGTGGTGCTCAGTTAAGAAGCCTTCATTGCCTATGTCAAAGAATGCTTTGTCATATTTTATTAGATTTTTAATCCGAGAGGCTCATTCTCACTTGAGTGAAAAAGATCGTTGCTTGCTTAAGGTTAAGACGCACGAAGTAAGAGCTATAGCAACTTCCGTGGCCTTTAAGCAAAACAGATCTCTGCGAAGTATTATGGACGCGACCTTTTGGAGAAGCAAGTCGGTATTCGCGTCATTTTACTTAAAAGATGTCCAGACTCTTTATGAGGACTGCTACACACTGGGTCCATTCGTTGCAGCGAGTGCAGTAGTGGGTAAGGGTTCTACCACTACATTCCCTTAATTCCAATATCCTTTTAATCTTCTCTTGAAATGTTTTTAATTGGGTTGTACGGAAGGCTAAGAAGCCTTTCGCATCCTTTTTGATTTGGCGGGTGGTCAAATGTCATTTCTTGAGAGCGCCCAGATTAAGGGTTTTGATGAGGTCCTGTTGTATGGGTTGTCGACCTGGATACTTCAGCTCCTGGGAGTCTTTCAGCATCCTAAGAGGATGGCTGGGCTTCGTGAGGAAAGCGGACTAACAAGGCAGAGTAATCGTTAGAGTCAGCTTCCTTACCAGGTACCTATATTTATTTGGGTTTTGTTATGATATAACTGTCAAAAACTCTAAGCATATACGCCGTAAACTGTATTAATACTGGTCTCTACCCACCACCATGAGTGTGAATCAGCTATTATATATTCACCGGCTAAGTTTAATATTTAAAAATGATATTTTGATAAAATAAATTTTTGAATATACTTACCCGGTGAATATATAAATTAAAGGCCCCTCCCCTTCCTCCCCGATAGAGACCCAGCGGGATGAGAAGAACTGGAGCTGTTTACATGTATATGCGGTATCTGGCCGATAGTCGGCGCTGGTGGGCACACCCGCTACCTTCATGGCGATCGCTCGCGAGTTTTTGGATTCTGTCGAGCCGTCGGAGACGTCAGCTATTATATATTCACCGGGTAAGTATATTCAAAAATTTATTTTTAAATATTAAACTTAGCCGGTGAATATATAATAGCTGACGTCTCCGACGGCTCGACAGAATTCAAAAACTCGCGAGCGATCGCTATGAGGTAGCGGGTGTGCCCACCAGCGCCGACTATCGGCCAGATACCGCATATACATGTAAACAGCTCTAGTTCTTCTCTGTCGGTTTCATCGACAAGTCGATTCCACTCGCTATTATGACCTCGAGTTTTCTACCGAATTGGTGAAGTACTTGGTTTTGGTTTTATTGCTTTCGCCGTGTTGGATTATTCAATACTATCCTCAAAAGGGGGCATATAAAAATTAGAATAGCGCCAACGTTATCCCTGCGTGTCGTAAGAGGCGACTAAAAGGGACGGGACGAGGGGGCTGGGAACCCCCTCTCCTGTAAAAAATTCCTGCGAGACATCGACAAGGAGATGGAGCTGGGGGGAGAGTGACTGCTCCCCGCACTCTAGTTTTGGGGTGTTTAAATGTGCGTGGATGTAGTACGATAGAGAGTAAAAGATGTGAGATTGGAAGTATGTTTAGAAGTAGAAGGATGGATGTATTGGCCTTGTGTGAGACAAAGATGAAAGGAAAGGGTGAAGTGATGTTTGGTGAAATGTCTGGTAGAGTGTCTGGGATTGAAAGGGGAAGAGTGAGAGAGGGTGTGGCGTTATTGCTGAGTGAATGGATGACAGGTAAAGTAGTGGATTGGAAGGAGATATCATCTAGGTTAATGTGGGTAAGGGTTAGGTTGGGTAGGGAATGTTGGGCGTTTGTCAGTGCGTATGGGCCAGGTAGTGAGAAAAGTGAAGAAGATCGGAATGAGTTCTGGAATGATTTAACTAGGTGTGTAGAAGGACTGGGTAGAAGGAATTATGTAGTTGTTATGGGTGACTTGAATGCTAGAGTGGGTGCTGGAGAGGTAGAAGGTGTCATTGGTAAGTATGGCGTACCAGGTGAAAATGAGAGTGGTGAGAGACTGGTAGACATGTGTGTTGAACAAGAGATGGTAATAGGTGCTAGCTTCTTTAAAAAGAAAGATAAGAATAAGTATACATGGGTAAGAGTGGCAAATGGAAGAGTAGTAGAAAGGGCATTAATGGATTATGTGTTGGTAACTAAAAGAATGTTTGGAAGATTGAAAGACGTGCACGTGTTTAGGGGTATGGCTAACGGTATGTCTGATCATTTTTTGGTGGAAGGAAAATTAGTTGTAGCAAAAGAGTGGGGGAATAGAGTAGGTGGATGTAAAAGGGAGGTAGTGAGGATTGAAGAGCTAATAAAACCGGGGGTAAAAAGTAAATATCAGGAAAGGTTGAAAATGGCATATGATGAGGTGAGAGTAAGAGAAACTGGTAATTTAGAGGAGGAATGGAAGTTAGTAAAAGAAAATTTTGTTGGGATTGCAAGTGATGTATGTGGCAAGAAGGTTGTTGGAGGCAGCATGAGGAAGGGCAGTGAATGGTGGAATGAAGGAGTGAAGGTGAAAGTGGAAGAGAAAAAGAGGGCTTTTGAAGAATGGCTGCAGAGTAATAGTATAGAGAAGTATGAAAAATATAGAGAGAAAAAGGTGGAAGTAAAGCGCAAGGTACGTGAGGCAAAGAGGGCAGCTGACCTGAGGTGGGGTCAGGGATTGGGTCAGTCATATGAAGAGAATAAGAAGAAGTTTTGGAAAGAAGTGAAGAGAGTAAGGAAGGCTGGCGCAAGAATTGAAGAGACAGTGAAAGATGGAAATGGAAGGTTGTTAAAAGGAGAGGAGGCAAGGAAAAGGTGGGCGGAATATTTTGAAAGTTTGCTGAATGTTGAGGATAATAGGGAGGCAGATATAATTGCTGTTCCAGGTGTTGAGGTGCCAGTGATGGGAGATGAGAATGAGAGAGAGATAACAAAAGAGGAAGTGAGGAGAGCACTAGATGAAACGAGAGTAGGAAAAGCATCTGGTATGGACGGTGTGAAAGCTGAGATGTTGAAGGAAGGGGGTGTGACTGTACTTGAATGGTTGGTGAGATTGTTTAATATGTGTTTTGTGTTGTCAATGGTACCAGTAGATTGGGTTTGTGCATGTATTGTACCACTATATAAGGGTAAGGGAGATGTGCATGAGTGTTGTAATTCAAGAGGTATTAGTTTGTTGAGTGTAGTTGGAAAAGTGTATGGTAGAGTACTGATTAATAGGATTAAGGATAAAACAGAGAATGCAATCTTGGAAGTACAGGGTGGTTTTAGAAGAGGTAGGGGTTGTATGAATCAGATTTTTACAGTTAGGCAGATATGCGAGAAATATTTAGCAAAAGGTAAGGAGGTGTATGTTGCGTTTATGGATCTGGAGAAAGCATATGATAGAGTTGATAGGGAAGCAATGTGGGATGTGATGAGGTTATATGGAGTTGGTGGAAGGTTGTTGCAAGCAGTGAAAAGTTTATACAAAGGTAGTAAAGCATGTGTTAGAATAGGAAATGAAGTGAGTGATTGGTTTCCGGTGAGAGTGGGGCTGAGACAGGGATGTGTGATGTTGCCGTGGTTGTTTAACTTGTATGTTGATGGAGTGGTGAGAGAGGTGAATGCTCGAGTGCTTGGACGAGGATTAAAACTGGTAGGCGAGAATGACCATGAATGGGAGGTAAATCAGTTGTTGTTTGCGGATGATACTGTACTGGTAGCAGACACAGAAGAGAAGCTTGACCGACTAGTGACAGAATTTGGAAGGGTGTGTGAGAGAAGGAAGTTGAGAGTTAATGTGGGTAAGAGTAAGGTTATGAGATGTACGAGAAGGGAAGGTGGTGCAAGGTTGAATGTCATGTTGAATGGAGAGTTACTTGAGGAGGTGGATCAGTTTAAGTACGGTACTTGGGGTCTATTGTTGCAGCAAATGGTGGAGTGGAAGCAGATGTACGTCAGAGAGTGAATGAAGGTTGCAAAGTGTTGGGGGCAGTTAAGGGAGTAGTAAAAAATAGAGTGTTGGGCATGAATGTAAAGAGAGTTCTATATGAGAAAGTGATTGTACCAACTGTGATGTATGGATCGGAGTCGTGGGGAATGAAAGTGATGGAGAGACAGAAATTGAATGTGTTTGAGATGAAGTGTCTGAGGAGTATGGCTGGTGTATCTCGAGTAGATAGGGTTAGGAACGAAGTGGTGAGGGAGAGAACGGGTGTAAGAAATGAGTTAGCGGCTAGAGTGGATATGAATGTGTTGAGGTGGTTTGGCCATGTTGAGAGAATGGAAAATGGTTGTCTGCTAAAGAAGGTGATGAATGCAAGAGTTGATGGGAGAAGTACAAGAGGAAGGCCAAGGTTTGGGTGGATGGATGGTGTGAAGAAAGCTCTGGGTGATAGGAGGATAGATGTGAGAGAGGCAAGAGAGCGTGCTAGAAATAGGAATGAATGGCGAGCGATTGTGACGCAGTTCCAGTAGGCCCTGCTGCTTCCTCCGGGGCCTTAGATGACCGCGGAGGTAGCAGCAGTAGGGAAGTCAGCATTATGAAGCTTCATCTGTGGTGGAAATGTGGGAGGTTGGGCTGTGGCACCCTAGCAGTACCAGCTGAACTCGGTTGAGTCCCTGATTAGGCTGAAGGAACATAGAGAGTAGAGGTCCCCTTTTTGTTTTGTTTCATTGTTGGTGTCGGCTACCCCCCAAAATTGGGGGAAGTGCCTTGGTATATAGATAGATAGATCCTCAAAAGAAATGCTTTTGAAAGGAGAGTAAAAGTGTTTTGCCCTTGCTCTTTTATCTCTGGTTTTTTCCATAGAGTAAAGATGGCCGACCCTTCCCTTAGTGTACGGAAGTGTGTTTTAGGCTTTTAGCAATTACAACTATCTTATCACGTTATAAATTGTTGTTGTTAATTATAGATTTTCCTCTATATATTTTATATCTCACCCGCCTTTATTAGGCCTCTTCGATTAGCTTTCCATTTATACTAAACATCAAGATAAATTTTATGTTTTGTTTATATGCGGCCTTACCTATTCCTCCCCTAGTCCGAGAGTAGGAGGTCCTAACTTGGAAACCGAAGTTAAACAACGTTGAGCCCATTCAACTTTTATTTTCGTTAAGTTTAAATCATTTGCTCTGTAAGAGTTATGAAATGAATATTTTTTAGTAGATATTTTATGAAAGATTTTCTTTGAATAGTCTTCGTGCTGTTTCAAAGATGAACTAACGTTTGGTTTATTTATGCTACGCAGTTTGCGCTCTATCGTTACGATAGAGAAAGAGAGAATCACGGTTTCACTTTGCAGAAAGAGTAAATCGATTTTGACGTTTTGTTCATTCTTCTTTCAAACTGAAGTGTTTTAAATACTAATTTTCAATATCAAACTTACCCGATGATCATATAGCTGCATCCCTGCTGCCCGACAGAAAAAATCTACGGGCGGAATACGCCAGCGATCGCTATACAGGTGGGGGTGTACATCAACAGCGCCATCTGTCGAGTAGGTACTCAAGTACTCGATGTCAACATAGAACCAATTTTCCCTCTGTCGTGCCACAGGCAAGACCTACTAAATACGCCGTCCCTAACTGGATTTGTTTTCACAACGAATTGGTGAAGTACACTATTCCAGTTTTGAGCTTTCGCTATGCAGGGGGTTTTATCTTCATTTCAAAACTTGAACTCGTTTTGGATAGATTTAATTATGGCCGACCCTTCCCTTAGACGGAAGTGTTGGTGACGAAGAGAGTATGGACTCTCATTCACTTTTAAAAGGCCGACCCTTCCCTTAGACGGAAGTGTGTTTAGGTTTTTGGTAATTTTGCTTAACAAGTTATAGATCTATTTAGTTTATATCTCTCCGCCTTTATAGGCCTCTTCGATTAACTTTCCATTTTTTATAAACTTATAAAAATTAATTTTTATGCTTGTTTATATGCGACCTTTCCTAATAGTAGGCGGTCCTTACTTGGAACCGAAGTTAATTAACATTGAGCCCGTCATTTCGTATTTACCTTTTAGAATTTATACTTTTTTAATTTTAATGTTTTTGAAAGAATTTCTTTGATAAGTCTCGTACTGTTTTCAAAGATGAACTAACGTTTAGTTTAGTCTCCGCAGTTGTTGACGTTCAGAACGTTCAACATGCGCTCTATCGTTACGATAGAGAGAGAGTATTTCACGGTTTCACGTTGCAGTAAGAGTAAACCGATTCTAGCGTTTCGTTCATTCTTTCTTAGCTTAAATGGTTTAAATTCTAATAAAGGAACTTTTTATTTGGGAAACCTTTCAGTTTTTTCCTTTAGCAAATAATATGTTTTAACGATATATAATTGGGCTCTTCTCTCAGGTTCTAAGTCGAGAGAGAAGAGAGAGAGAGATAGAGACGGAGGGAGAGAGAGGAGAATAAACGTTTCGTTCAAGCGGGTAACGTTGTTCTCGTTTTTTACTCTTCTCCCTAGTCGCTGTAGGGGAAGAAGGTAAAACGTTT
The DNA here is from genome assembly GCF_036898095.1 of Palaemon carinicauda. Lineage (NCBI taxonomy): Eukaryota > Metazoa > Arthropoda > Malacostraca > Decapoda > Palaemonidae > Palaemon > Palaemon carinicauda. Next base: position 67,368,718 of record NC_090746.1, on the reverse strand, counting down.
CTAGAGTTTTATTCTTGTTCCCAGGCTTTATGCGGTGAGAGATTTTAAACGTAGTTTATTTGATCTAGTGTTTAGTCTCTTTTCCAGCCACTGAATTCTTTATCTTTAATTATGTTTTTCTGTTGCATTGTAAACTGTTTTCGCAATTACTACCTTTTAATGAAGGATAGGATTGCGTGTTTCAGATAGAAATCAGTTAAAGTTTCGATTTCAGTGAAATAAGTGCTAACAGAAAATCAAAAGTGATAAAGTGATATGCGCAAAGTGTTACAGTGTTGCGTTCGAGGGTTCGTCTGTTCGTGCCAGTTGTTCACCTAGTCCGATACCTCTTACAAGCTCCCAAGCCCAGGGGAGAAGTAATGTCGAAGGACTTATGGGTTCCACAGGCCTTGATCGACGAACAGACGTTTCCCTCGGTGGTTTCGGGTGTATCTACACACGTTGCCGACGTGATCGCCCCACCCACACAAAGACGAGAGAGCCCATTTATTCCTCGTCTGCGGAAGAGGTTTCTCGCAGAAACCATGGACCAAATCTTGCAGCTTTTTAGTGCAAGTCGGTCCCTTCCGCGCAAGTCCAACGGCCTAGGTGTAGCCACTGGGTCAGTTCGGACTCGCTGCAGTCATCCGACGACTGCACACCTCCCAAGAGAGGCAAGGTGGTACCGCAACAGGCAGTAACTCCGTCTGTTGCCGCACCAGCTGTTTTAGACCCTCAGTCACAACGGACAGTAGCTCCGTTTGTTGCCGTCTTTTATAGACCCTAGTGGTCCATGCTGCAGACTATGCAGTCTCAGCTTGCTTCCTTCATGCAGGAGTATCGTGCTGAGAAGGTTGACACTGCACCTGTTAACCTACAACCTGCCACGGTTGTGCGCTCAGCAGATACTGCGGCTGCCTGCTCCCACACTCCACCTGTGAGAGCTCCACCACCGATGCGCAGTCGACCCTGCCAGACGCATGTTCATGCTGCACCCTCCGTTGACATGCGTGAGCTACCGCATCAGCAGTGGGAAGGTGCTGTAAAGCTGCCGTGTTTTTACGCAATGCGGCATGCTCCGCAACCCACGGCAGTCCCTCCCACGCACCAGCACTCCGCTTTTGTTGTTGCCAGCTCCCACACTCCGACTGCGGAGAAGGTTGACGATGCACCCGTTGGCCTACAGCCTGCCACGGTTGTGCGCCCAGCATGGCTGCCTGCTCCCACACTCTTGTTGTGAGAGCTCCTCCACCCATGCGCAGTCGACCCTGCCAGACGCATGCTGACTCCCACAGACACACAGAGCACTCCGTTGCCGTGCGTGAGCTACCACAAGCTGCCGTGTTTTGACACGGTGTGTCAGCCTCCGCAACCCACTGTGGTTACCGCCACTCGCCCGCAGCAGACTAGTCAGTCAGGAGTTGAGGCTTCCCCACACAGCTTTGGTTGTTGCCAGCTCACAGACTGTCAAGCAGTTACATGAAGTTGCCTTCTGGTCTGCTACTATGCACCAGTGCTGTATGTCCTCACGCTCCTGTTGTGGTTGACAGTTCAGTTTTTGACAGTTCACAGACTGTCAAGCAGTTACATAACGTTGCCTTCTGGTCTGCTGCTTATGCACCAGTGAAACCCTCACTGAGATAACCTAGCTTTTCTCGGACATGGTTCCTGTAGATGAGAAAGTGCTGTTCTCCCTCCTTCTGATATTCCCTTGAGGACTCTGTCATTTGGAGAGGAGCCTTAAGCTGCTTAGCCTCCTATGGACTTTAATTAAAGCATAACATGCTTCCAGGGATGGTAAATGGTTCCGCTTCAGTCGCTAATCCCGTCTGTTGCCACACCTGCTCCCATAGACCCTAATGGGCTTTGTTGCAAGACATGCAGTCCAAGCTTAGTCCTTGTTAGAGGATTTTTTACGGAGAAGAACCTTCTAGCCAACAACCTTCCTTCCGGTTGGTTGTACGCCCTGTTGACGCTGAGGTATCCTACTCACGTCCGCCAGTTGAGATGGTTCCTCCACCGGTGCGACCCAGTGTGGGTTGCCAGTCGCACGTTGACGTTAAGCAACTCTCGGAGGTGGTTGTGGACGTTCAGTGTGTCACTAGGAAGACGTTCAACAACCAGCAGAGGTGACTTGTTGTGACGCAGTGCGGCAACCTCAGCAACCCGGTAGGGGGTTGTCTGCACAACCCAGACAGTCTAGACAGTTTCGGGTTGTCGCTGTACTTCCTCGCGTCCCCATGGTTGACAGTTCACAGACTGTGCAGCAGTACCATGATCTTGTGTCCGGCTCCGTCACGCATCCTCCAGTGCGACCGGATTCAGCGAGTCAGACGTTGCCCACTCCGTTGCCGTTTCCTCATCAGTTTCGGATGAGGAACCCTCTGATGGGGACATGGCTGAACAAGACGATCATCTCCCAGCCATGCTATCCATCCAGAAGATGCTGAAGAAGGAACACGGCCCTGTCAGGCTGTGGATGAGTCTGGTTAGGACACTGTCATCCGTGGTTCAATTGGTGTCTCTTGGAAGACTACACCTCCGTCCTCTTCGGTATCATCTAGCTCTTCACTGGAAAAG
>NC_090746.1:67358691-67360659 GCF_036898095.1 Palaemon carinicauda | reverse complement strand
GTTCAAATAGAAATAAATTTCTACCTCATACTTGGGATCGAACGCTAGCCCCTTCTAATGAAAGGCCAGGTCGAAACCAACCATGCCACGAGAGCCCATAAAAGGAAATCTGAACCTGACACTAATCTAGCTGTCCGAGGATTTACCTGGTGAGACATCAGTCTCTTTACCAGCGAGTTTTACCAGATTTCCCCGGGCCACCACGTGACACAATTGGTAGTAATTCATTCAAATTACCCCTAATGAGTCAATATGGATAAATATCAACACAACATTGTGTTCAAATAGAAATAAATTTCTACCTCATACTTGGGATCGAACGCTAGCCCCTTCTAATGAAAGGCCAGGTCGAAACCAACCATGCCACGAGAGCCCATAAAAGGAAATCTGAACCTGACACTAATCTAGCTGTCCGAGGATTTACCTGGTGAGACATCAGTCTCTTTACCAGCGAGTTTTACCAGATTTCCCCGGGCCACCACGTGACACAATTGTAGTAATTCATTCAAATTACCCCTAATGAGTCAATATGGATAAATATCAACACAACATCGTGTTCAAATAGAAATAAATTTCTACCTCATACTTGGGATCGAACGCTAGCCCCCTTCTAATGAAAGGCCAGGTCGAAACCAACCATGCTGGTAAAGAGACTGATGTCTCACCAGGTAAATCCTCGGACAGCTAGATTAGTGTCAGGTTCAGATTTCCTTTTATGGGCTCTCGTGGCATGGTTGGTTTCGACCTGGCCTTTCATTAGAAGGGGCTAGCGTTCGATCCCAAGTATGAGGTAGAAATTTATTTCTATTTGAACACGATGTTGTGTTGATATTTATCCATGTTGACTCATTAGGGGTAATTTGAATGAATTACTACCAATTGTGTCACGTGGTGGCCCGGGGAAATCTGGTAAAACTCGCTGGTAAAGAGACTGATGTCTCACCAGGTAAATCCTCGGACAGCTAGATTAGTGTCAGGTTCAGATTTCCTTTTATGGGCTCTCGTGGCATGGTTGGTTTCGACCTGGCCTTTCATTAGAAGGGGCTAGCGTTCGATCCCAAGTATGAGGTTGAAAATTATATATATATATATATATATATATATAATATATATATATATATATATATATATATATATATATATACATACACGTGTGTGTCTGTGTGTGAGTACTTAGTCACTGAACAAACAGCGTTTAATTTTCGAATATTAAGTCATAAACAGCTTTTTTTAAATGCTGAATTATCTACTTTTAGCATGAATATCCAAATTGCTTCTAACCAGACCTAGATTCGAGCCTATACCTCTGAATGAAAACACATCCAGACAGTGACTCTGCCAATTAGGCTATCAAGAGAGATACATTCTTATCTTGGATTCTCTAAATAGGCTTACCCAGGAAAAGTTTGGGTTCTACATAAAATCAAAAGACGACAGTTACCTAACAAATATTTTTACAAAATCTTTATTCACAAACATTTCTAAACATTGCAGAGTTTATAACTTCGGTGCATTTACCGCTGATTTTCACAGTCGTAATTATTTCAACAAAAGCTTGATTTATATTTTTCTCGTATATTCTAACTTCTTGATTCACGCAAAATTCTGTTTTAGCGCCTGTCTATTAAATTCATTTACCTTTAATAACTTTCTACTAAGAACAGAGAAAATATATTCTATTTATATTCCTTATAGCCAAATCTTTGAAAAGAATAACATAGAAATTCTATTTCAAACCAACACCTTTATTTCTCGTATCGGCAAAACTTAAAAAGTGACGATCCAGGGCATAACTTAAAGCTAGTAACCAATAAAAAGTATAAGAAGAGAGTAATCTTTCATTGAATTTTGAATAAAAACCGATGAAGCAACAATACAACGAAAAAAAAAGAGAAGATCGAATCACAGGCGTAACTCTCCATCAATGTTTATCGCATATGTATGTTTGTCTGTTTTCTCTAAAAGGTC